>NC_056500.1:13562583-13607019 GCF_014905685.2 Nematolebias whitei
ATGGATGGATGGATGGATGGATGGATGGATGGATGGATGGACATGATCCATACTTAAACATGTTCTATTAGTTTTAAATCTTATAAGGACTAACATGTTACTGATAGCATGTTGTGATGCTCCTCTGATACAGAACTACAGCTATACCATGACCTTTGACCCTCACTGACCCCACCTCTGGATGGCTCTGCCCACCACAGAGGTAAAGAGGAAGAAGATGGATGGACATAATGCATGGCACATCTAACATGCTGTATTTTTATAATAGTTTTAAATGTCACTTTGCTCTATTGATGCAAAAATTGTCAAACTGAAACCAAAGTTCTACCAAAATGTTCAGTTTTCTATTTCTTATTATAAACAAGCTTTATTGTTTGTAAACCAAATAAGTCAGAAATTGTACATTTATTGAATTGATTATTGGTATTTGAAGCTAATTGTATTAATCTGTAACGATTGTGTTAGGAAAGTCTACTGACATGTTCAGAATTAATCCTCATCCGAGTGCTTTATTTGATTATTTGTACAATTAAAAGTACAGCAAAAACAAGAGAACAAGCTGTGTTATCCTAACATTACTTTCCTTGGTGTTTAGTGATTCTGTCACGCAGCAGAAAGGATTAAATTAAAGAACAGAAAAATCAGTCCAATCTCTGCAGATTTAGTTAAATTAAAGATTTAAGGGAATTAAACTAAGTGAAGTAGAGGAAAAATGCAAAAAATAAAAATAAAAAAGAACTGACTGTATACTGTGTTGGTCTCCTCCTTACAGTTGTAATCCACATTATTCATGTGTAATTACACACAGTAACGTTTCAAAGAACACAATTCACATTCACTCATAATCAATCACATCAGCAGAACAGCTGCTTAAAACACTGATGACAACCAGCATCATAATTTTCTACTCTGACACTGAACAGAGGTTGTTCAGAACCCGCAACAAGGTTATTAAACAGTTGTTGGGTTTTTTTGATACACAGATGTGTGACACCAACATCTCTCTTCCATGACCTCTGACCCTTAGATTAAAAGCTTTGTTTCTCTGAAACACAAAGCCTAGTCTGTTTTTCCTTAGATAGAGAACTTTACTAATTGAATTGAAGTGAATTTTCCCCAGGTTAGAAAATATAATCTACAGTGAAACAAACGTAAAATGGAAAAAGTCTTTAAAATGGCAGATTTCAAGCAGAACCCCCATGAGCTATGTCTGCCACCTGCTCTCCATCCAGGGAGGTGGTGTGACATTCCACAGCCGGCAATAGAGACTAATTCCCAAGACCGGCACTGAGTATTAAAGAAAAGTGAGCTGGGAATACATAAAAACAATCATTCATTTGTTGAAAGTGGATATATTTGACATTTAAAAGGCCAGCCAGTAACTGGTTCTGCTTAAAAGCTGGCAGGTACTAAAAGTAGACTAAAGAAAAAGAATTAAATATAACTCAACACTCCCATATAGAGCAGGAGTGTGAGGCCATCTGATGCTGATTCACACAGTTTTCTCTCGTGTCTGTCTCCCAGACTCAGGATCTGGACTCTGTTTCATGAGGACGTTCACCAAAAAAGCTAAAGTCATGTGCTGTACATTTATAAGTGCTTAAAATGATTCAAACCAATGTGGTTTTGCACTGCAAGGTTGCTGCATTTTGCAAACAAGAAAGATGAATAGACAAAAAGCAGACATAAAATACTATAATTGTTATTGTTTTTTTGCAAAATAGTTCCTTTTAAAATGTCATGGCGTGTTTCCAAGTCCTAATAGATAATGGAAACGACTGCAAGCAGGACAAAGCTCCCCAAACAGAGCACTGTTGACTAAGGGAAATACCAACATGTGGGGAGTGGGTGTCATGTCAAGACTATAAATAATCACAACTTCTACATGGGCTCATTCCTGCAGACAGAGACCCTCACTATCCTCCTCTTGGAAATGAGCTTGGATCCCTAACAACTATTCATATAATTAAAACCCAGGAGTGATCAATTAAGTCCAGCAATTATAGAACAAAAATCCCATTTAAGTTCTGTTTGCAGAGTCCGTAAGAAAAAGGAAAGCACTGTTTCTGTCAGGAGGTGAGTTTGTGAGTGTTGGCATTCAACTGTTAGGATGTCTAACTTGGCAGGTGGGTACCAAATAAATCTGTTAATGAGAAATAAAGCATACAAAGCCATTAATTTATCCAAACAGCTCAGAAATATAAAACATATTGAGCAAAGCAGAATTGGTACCAATAAAACTGTAAGTGAGCCCTTTTATTGGAGAAAGGGGCTTTTATTTGTGTTGCTTTTTGTGGACTAAAAGTACGATGGCAAAGAAGTGTTTTCAGATTCCAAAAGCAAAGAAAAAATCTGCCGTTACCTTGACTGACCTGTCTGATTTAATCTTTTCTCCTGAATAATGTTTGCTTGAGGAAGAACTGTGGTGATCTTTGGAAGTGCTCCACAGAGGGTGATTTTTCACATAATTGAGCTTTACAATGCTTGACCTTAGACATTTCATGCTCCTTTAGCAAAGCTGGAGCTGAGCTGAACTGGAAAAAATGCAATAACTTGAAACAACAAAGTGACTCTGACTGACATGGAGCTCTGAAAAACTACACTGTTGCTCAAAGATCATCTAAAAAATGACTTCCGCTGTTTTTCTGCAACTAACAGATACTCTTTGCTGTTTAGGGCTCTTACAAGTGTTCTGTTGCTGCATGCTTTGATTCGCTTTTTCAACATAAACTTTCCTGGAGAAGAAAAAAACTGACTGATATGCCACCAGTTTGTTTTCCATAGCTTTGTTTTAGCTTTGTCTACACATTTCCAAACGGCAGCCAGCAACAGAACTGACGATGAGGATTAATTCATTCGTTTCAAGATAATGAGGATTATAGTTACTCAAAGCAGATGATGAATAAAATAAAGTTTTAACATGGTATTTTTAAAAGCACCATGTCATATTCTATGATAAGGGAATGTGTGTTAGTCAACTAACTCAGCTGGCGTCAAGGGGTCATGGCAGACCAGTGCAAAGATTGACTTAGTCCACAAGACTGAGAGCAAGCAAAGAGCTGTGAGTAAACTCCACTGATCTTTATTGGTTTGTCCTTTCATGCTGCAGAGGAACCTGAAGATGTTAGGAGACTTAACTAGACTCACTCACACAACCTCTGATGTATGCACACTGCAGCAAGGTGGGAAACTAAGAGGCTATTTTAGAAGAAGGATCAGAAAAATCCTGTGGATATTACCAGCTATGTTACCTTAATGGTGGTCCAAATGAATAGCATATCATTATAGTACTTTGTTAAGAGTACTTTGGTTCCTTGGGATGCATTTTAATAACACCTTCCAACTCTCTGCATTACACTTAACATAACAGTGAATGATTTGCACCATACTCCACAATCAATCATAAAAGAAGCCAACTTTAAAGGAATCATGGCTTCATGAGCCTGTTGTGTGTGCATCAACTGGACTGGATGCATGTGAGTGGCTGCATTTCAACAACCATACCATCCAATTGTTGCCAGAAGTGGAAGAGCCATGCCTTCAACAGTGGGTGATTGTCTGGAGCCCAAGAGCCAGTTAACCACTGATGCATACACACAAGCACTGTCTGTGAATTCAGAGGAGGTCACGTTTATTCTCCTTCAGCTCCGTCCTCCCATCAGGTTCTCATTTTCATGGAAGGAAAAAGTGCTTTTTTTAAAGAAGAAATCAGAGTATTACTAAAAGTTTAGTGGTCTTATTCACTGAACCAGCTGAATTTAACCAGACAACAACATGCAGATAATATACACTTCCATAACAAATGTTTAGGTTCACAGTTGCAAATATGTTGGTGTTGTTGTTGTTGTTTTCCATTTGAGGCCTATAAAACCTAAACAGCCACTTGAAGGTTTATAATGCCCCCTGCTGAATATGCATCTTTGCTCCAAAGACATCCCCATTCATCTTGTCTCCCTATGCCTCAGTGTTTATTTTCCAGCTCATAACTGTGAGTGAAGCCTTCCTGCAGCAGACCACATGGTTTTCAGCTTTTCATGTTTGGCTGCATGTTCTTGTGCTGAGTTCAAAGCCAAGACAGAGTCAGACTAAAATATTCAAATCTGTCAAAGTCCAAATGCACACATGGCATGAACTCGGCAGTTAGCAGTTGCAGATGGGAATGAAAAAAAAAAAAAAACTGCTACAAAATGTATAGAACTTACAAAAAAAAGCAAAGATAAAGAAAGAGAAACAAGTGTTAGCACATCTAATAAGATGAGCAGTGATATCAAAGTTTAGAGTTCATGTGGCAAAAGCTTGGAGCTGCTGGGACTTGTTCGGTCAATCCCTGTCAAGAAAATACGCCAAAGAACCGTTTCAAGGTAGAACCAGCTTTGGGAACAGCTGGAACTGTTGCACATGCAGAGTGGGGTCTGCATACTTACGCTGCAGCCGCGGAAACGTGTCCACTCCTTGTCCGTTGAGCTCCTAAATGCATTTGTATGCATTTGTCCAGGCAGCAGAGATCTGGGTGAAAACAGAATCACGCTCGAGGGGATGCCTGCGCATGGATGGGCTAACCCTTTGGGAACAGCCAAAGGAAACGTAAAGTGGACAGAGGATGGCTGCCACCTCAGAAACTCTTCATGCCACTGCTGCACTCCGGAGGTGAGATCTCTTCCACTTAAAAAAATAAAAAATAAAGGAATTAAAACAAATGTCGGATGCTTTGCGCTCTGCGGCGCGCAATGATCGCGTTATTTCTATCCAAGACGCGCAAAAGGAGAGGCGGCTTGGAGAGCAATAAGTCGGTCTGCTCTGTGGGAAACAAGAAAGGAAGAGTTCGTCCTGGTCTGCACAGCAGAAGATTCACTTCTGTGCGTCGTTTCCTCCAGGCACTAGCTCCAGAATGTGCCGTGACTTGCACGGATGCGGGTGGACCCGTCTTCACCCCATCACAACTCCAACCAGCTGGCGGTGTTAAATTTCACCACAGACTCACCCGTGACATCACGGATACAGTTTTGGCTTCTATTCTTCAGTGTCTGGTGTTTTTTTGAACTACTGTGTTACCCTAAAACCGCTTCTGTGGGCTTTGTGGAGTCTTACAGAACGTGCTACAAAACAGGATAACTCCATGCGATGCAATAAAAACGCACATAATCTTACTAATAAAAACGAGTTTTTAAATATTGACAATTTTCATTTGAGCTCACATTCATAAAAAAAAAGTTTTAAGGTCTGGACATTTCACAATTTTTATCTTGTTTTTTTGTTTGTTTGTTTTGGCAACGATGATATCTGAAAATAATCAATTTTGCTTCATTGTAAGCATGACTTCACAGATGTTCCTCTTGAAACTGATCCCTCTACCTTATGTTATCCCACCATGATCTTCTCCTTCCAAGCAGGTTCTAACTTGCTCCACATGTTATTAGAAGAAAAAGTATTGTTTAATCTTGTGATGATGATATTAGTTGAGATAAACTCACATTTTCCTCACTCCTGACTTTGTCTTCTGTCTTCAAACCACACATCAAGGACAGAGAGAATCTGCTGGACTGACTAAATGCAAACCCAGTTCTGAAAACCTTAGGAGGTTGTCTAAAATGTAAACAACAGAATGCAACAATTTGCAAATCTCATAAACCCAAATTTTATTAACAATGGAACGTGGTGAAACAGTGCACAAATCAAATGTTGAAACTAAAATAGTACTTGTTTTTTTTTTTTTTTTTTGGTGGTGGTGGTGGTGGTGGGGGCGGGGGTAATTTTACATTTAAAGCAGAAAATCTAAAAAGAAAATGGGCCAGGAGGGTGGAAACAGCCTGCAAACATTTAACTCAGGACACCAGGTGCTGGACTTTTTAGTAGGAACTGTTGTCCCATTCTTATCTGATGTAGGATTCATGCTACTTTTTTTTTTCTGAATGAGAGTATAAGTTGTTCTAAAACCTTTATGTACTAATGCGCATTGATGGTGCCTTTTCAAACGTGTAAAGTTGCCCATGCCATGGACACTAATGCACCCACGTACCAGTCATTTTCCTCTTCAGTGCAAATGTTGTGGTAAAATAATGTCAAATCTGGGTTAATTTGACCAAAGAACAGTTTTACACCTTGCTTTGATCCAAACAACTTGTGGCCCACAGAAAACATTTCCTTTTTATGTAATGAGTTGACTTTAACCAGCGTTTTGGAAACGTGTCATGTTTCCAGGCAATGATCTCTGGAAGTGTTCCTGAGCCCATCAGAGTCAGAGTCAGAGTTTCTTTATTGTCATTCGCACCTCATGTGGTACATGTGGTGGAGCGAAATTATGTACACGGGGTCCCAGTTACATCCAACAATAAAATGTCTAAGAAAAACAGTAATAACATCTAAGATATGAACTAAGTAAAACATCAACTAAATATACACTAAGCACTCATAACATAAAACATTGAACATCAGCACAAACATGAACATGAGTTCGTGAGCAGATGTGCACGCATGAACACATCAACATTGAAACAGATCAGCAGCAACATGAAACAGATCAGCAGCAACATGAAACAGATCAGCAGCAACATGATATGGTTTTTCACAGTGATTATTCTAGTTAGAGATTCATGAGTCTAACAGCCTCAGGGTAGAAGCTGTTCCTCAGGCCCTGTACACACGTAGCCGGATATCAGGAAAACCGAATAGTTTATCATGCGGTGTGGCCTTTCATCCACACGTGAACTCCGGTTGATGTAACTATAAACGAATAATAACAAAAACTCCGACCAAAGTGGAGATTTGAGAAATCTCCTCTTTCGGGTTTGCGTGTGGACTTTCGGAACCGGAGATATGCGCATTATGTCTGCGACAGATGGTGCAGCGCGGCGCTGACGTCACATGTGCGACAATTGTTTTTGTTTGCCCATTCATTCGGAGGGAAAATGACTGCGTTTAGGGAAGTACTAATTGTAACGCTGGTTCAGGCAATTTTTGCTTGCTTGTTTTTACAAGCACAACTGCTCCAACAGATGGAATTACAAAGGAGAAAAAGCGTTTGGCGTTCAGCTCTTTTACAGCAACTATCCCTACCGATACGGAGGCACAATACCGCCATTCAGCGTCGCCGTCGCCGGTTTTGGATCAGACCTGGACGCACTGCTGGCTGGTGGGAAAACTTTGAGAAGGAAATTGTTCTCCCACAGGAATGGCGTGAGAACTTCAGAATGTCACGGTCGTCATTACTGTCGCTCTCGGAGTTACTCCTTCCTTACATTCAAGGGAAGAGTACTGTAATGCGATCTCCAGTCTGTGTGGTCAAAAAAGTTGCATGCACGCTATATTATTTGGCTGACGAGGGAAGACTGCGTAAAACGGCCAATGCATTTGGCTTATCAAGACAAGTAGTCTCAAACATAATTAGAGAGGTGTGTAAGGCTATAACTGTGTACTTGGGACCATCTTACATAAAAATGCCAACAACAGAGACTGCTGTGCGTGCACTTGTTGAGGGATTTGAGCAGGCTTATGGTCTCCCTCAGTGCCTTGGAGCTGTGGATGGGACTCATGTGGAGATAAAGCAGCCATCAGCTAATTCTACAGAGTACCTAAATAGGAAGGGGAGGTTTTCTCTTAACATACAAGCCACCTGTGATTACAAGTACAGCTTTATTGATGTAGTTGTGAAATGGCCAGGGAGTGTGCATGATGCCAGAGTTTTTGCTAACTCCACAATAAACACAAATCTGAAAAACATGAAGATTCCCCCCTGTCCAAGACAAATTGTGGAGAACGAAGACGCTATACCCATTTACATACTGGGTGACCCTGCATACCCACTTCTACCTTACCTGATGAAAGAATATGCTAACGGAGGAAGCAATGTTCAGGAGCAGTACTTTGGACTTTCGTTGTGCCGAGCTAGAATGGTGATTGAATGTGCATTTGGAAGACTAAAAGCCCGATTTGGAGCCCTGAGGAGAGCCATGGACATCAATATGAACGATCTTCCATTTGTTATATATGCATGTTTTGTGTTGCACAATTTTTGTGAGGCATCAAAAGACACTGTGGATGAAAACAGAATAACTGAAGCTATTCAACATGACAGGAACAATCAACCGGACACACAGCCAGTGGTCAGAGGAGACAGCTTGGCAGCAGAAGGAAAGCGGGTCAGGAGAGTCCTCACTCAGTGTCTGGATCCATAAACACAAAAACCTGTGAACTATTTAGCAGACTGCGTTGTTTTTTCATAAAAAAACGTTATAGTTAGCACCATGTATGTTAGAGAATTTTTAAATTGTTTTGTGCAATGTTATTGCATTTCATTCTATTAATGCATGAAAAGCTACCACCCAGGATTTAGATACATTATATAATAGTTTGTAGCTCATTAGACAGACTTTTAAGTGAAATGATTTTACTTTTCTCTCTTAAAATTGGACCTGTAGTGTATTAAATAGTGCTGCCAATACTTTCTGATGAACATGACTGTATTTGTAACTGATAAATGTCATATTCACAAAAATTCACATAAAGAAACTTGCTTTTAAAATGTTTGTCAATTTATTCAAACGAACACACTTAACATGTTCTTATTTTGTGTTTCATTTATGAACAGATCAGATTATAACAGATCTACAACAGATAAAGCTTTTTAAACATGGGAGAAAAGCAGCACAGTTACTGTACACTTTTAAATCAGTGATGCCCAAGTCCATAACTTGGGAGCTACCACAGGTACATTTCAGCTGCATTTTCTTCAACAAACCAGTATGAAATAGCTGATTTCAATCATCAGTATGTATTTGATAGTGGTGTTTTGGAGAAATACATCTAAGTAGCAGTAGCTCCCAAGGACTGGACTAGATCACCACTCTTATAAAGATTCACGTAACAAAAATGTAAATAGTTAAAGTATTGTGCAATTGCTACATTTTAAGCTTTTCACAGTATGTATAAAAAGATAGCAAACAGAAAAAAAACACTGTCAGAGTAAATAACACTGTGATTAACAACCTGACATGTGTGCAACCTTGTGCAAAAGTGGAACTTGTATATACTTAACTGTACCAGACTTGTTTCGATGTATAAAACAGTACTCTACTGGTCATTAAAAAGGGCCTGACTGAATGAAAATTGGTCAGTGGCTTCAGCAGGTGTGTGGAACACAGCTTCAGTGTTCATAGTGTTTCCTGGTCTTGTGTTTTGACGTGTTCTGTCAGAAGTGGAGTTGTTTGGGTATGGGTAATTTGCTGAGTTTTGGTGGACAGAATGGTGGGCCATTGTGTGCGAATACATCGGACCTCTTGGCTCATATGGCATGTAGTGTGGTGGTTGTGCAGGTGCATGAATGACCTGTTTCAGAAGAGAAAACCCATCAACAATCGATGTGGTAAGTCTTTCCAGTGTATTGGACATTTTTGAATAGTTTTCGGATGCTTTTTGTTCTGATGTCTCAATGATTTCCACCAGTCTCTTTTTCACACGCTGGTCTTCCTCAAGAGCATTCAGCCACTGGGTCTCAGCAGGCAGCTTTCTCCTCAGACGGTCGTGTCTGTGTCCTTTTAGTTTTGCCTTCAAAAGAGAAATGAAAATCATCACAATTAAACATAAAAAAGTAAACCTGGATCATGTTGATGTTGTACTTTTCACATCACTTCTACATAACAATATGTAATAACAGCGTATCCAATGTTTGCTATATGTCTTAAAGTGTATTTTGTACCCACCACCCCATCAAACTAATGAATATGTAGGCCTAACATAATATGAGATGAGTAAGAGCATGATGGTGTCATTTCTTTTTTGCAATAATAATAAAAATAAATCAGCAACCCGTACACAGTAAAATATAAAAAACATCACATTCCAGCCTCCACTACACACCTCAACTCTTGCATAATTTTTAACACACATATTGCCTTAACTGTATTTTTAATAGCAACACAATTCAACAAACCTGTTCCGTGAATTATAGTACATCCAACAGATGAACATTTACAGCAAAAGTACTTTTATTTATGAGGAATGGACAGAAAAATATACGTACATCAAGCAGGTCTCTCCTCTCCTTTGAAGTAGGACCCACACTGCTTTCATTATCAGACCCTGTGTCTGCTACATCCATGGTAGTGGAGGAAGAAGATGTGGATGGTGAGGGTAGGGTCCGAGAATGATCCAGGTCAGCTGTTTCAATACCGGAGGATATGGTAGTACTAGCTGGAGAGCCACCCCAGATTTGTTCGCACAGTTCGAAGTACAGAAGAACCACTCGACCGTGTCCACTCCTGCGTCCTGTATCAACAGCATGGCGATATTTACCTCGGACTGCTTTCATTTTTGTTGTTAAATTCCCGCGCGTGATGTCGGCATGTGAATGGGGAAACTCGTCGGAGGACTCCGTTGGGTAATGCTCTAAAAAAAGCGCTAAAATATCAACATACTTGTTCTGACAGGATTCCCAGTCGACATTTTCCTGAGTTTTATTAACTTTGTACTCCAACACGGTATTTAATAGTAGTTCAACCTCGCGGTCTGTCCACACAAACGAACCTCCAGGCGCCATGATTCAATACTAACAGGAAGTTGTGGTTGCTTTGAAGGGTTGTGATTTGCTGATATACGTTTCACCTTTGCACTACACTGCCTCCTATGGGTTGGGCATATTCTTTACAACGCTCTGTGGTGAACATCACCGGGTTCATGTAGACGATCATTTTCTCTATCCGAACATGTATGTACGGCGATATTTTTTTGCGCGGATATTCGTTTTTTCAAACACCAGGCTACGTGTGTACAGGGCCTCAGTCTAGTGGTTCTACACTTAATGCTCCTTAACCTCCTTCCTGAGGGGAGTGGGGCAAAAAGTGTGTGTGCTGGGTGGGTGGGGTCCTTCATGATGCAGGTGGCCCTCTTCCTGCATCTGGAGGTGTAGATGTCTGTGATGGTGGGGAGACTGATTCCAACAGATTTCTGTGCAGCCTTCACCACTCTCTGCAAAGCTTTTCTTTCTGCAGCTGTGCAGCCTCCATGCCACACATTGATGCTCGAGCACAGGATGCTCTCCACTGCACACCTGTAGAAGGAGGTGAGGAATGAGCTTCCCAGACCAGCTCGCCTCAGCCGTCTGAGGAAGTAGAGTCTCTGATGAGCTTTCTTGATCAGGCTGGTGGTGTTGTTGCTCCAGCTGAGGTTGTCATTCATGTGTACACCCAAGTACTTGTAGCTGGAGACCACTTCCACCGCAGATCCTTTTATGTTCAGGGGGGTGTAGGTGTTTTTGTTCCTTCTGAAGTCCACAATCATCTCCTTTGTCTTCTTCACATTGATGTGAAGGTTATTCTCTCTGCACCAGCTCTCCATGCTGTGATGTCCAGAACAAAGTGAGACCTGTTTCATTGCAGAAATTAAAATGAAAGCAGATGCAGGATACAGCAAAAAATCAAATCAAATGGTCTATGCACCAAAATGCATGCTCAGTAATCCAGGTAAAAACCCAACATTTCAGTCAGGTCATCTGGACGGTTTCTTTTTTGCTGAGATGTTTTGTCCTTCATCCAAAGAACTTCTTTAATCTGAGGAGCCACCAAACAAACTGAGTCCCACAAGCACCACACTCCCATAGTGGGGAAAAAAAAAAGTTTGCTGGTGATAAGATGGCCTCCGGGGCCTGCCCTCTCCCCTGTCAACTCCTCTGAGGCAGTCATGCCAAAATGGTTCAAAACACCAAAGTTCATGCTCAATAATCCATTTGGATGAAGGACGAAACGTCTCCGAAAGAAACAAAAACTGTCCAGATGACCTGTCTGAACATTGTTGGATTTTTACCTGGATTATTGAGCATGAACTTTGGTGTTTGTGGCTCCTCAGATTGAAGAAGTCTTTTGAATGAAGGACGAAACATCTCCGAAAAAAAAAAAAAAAAAAAAATCCAGATGACCTGACTGAACATTGTTAAAATGGTCTATGGTATATTGCAGTCCAAGAGGTCTTTTGTAATACTGATATTGTTCTCACTGAGATTTCAACTGCGATGATTATTTTAACATTTTGCACAGCTCGAGTTTTAAACCGCTTCTAATAAAACAGTGCTCTGGAAGTTTCTGGGTCAGGGCTCACCTTTACTCACCTCAACATCCTCCTCTGGATGTGCAAGACCTCTCTGGCCATATGGTTTGTAGTTTAGGGGACTGGGGGTGTGGGAGAGTTTGATCAGTTCCTGCTTCCAGTTCCAGGTGGAACAAGTTTCTCAACCTGAAAAGAGCAAAAAAAGACAGATCAGTTTTAATGCCCAAACATGGAGTGACACAAAAGAGGCCAAAGTGACATGGAAACTTCAAAAGAGTCTGCAGACTGTATAAACACTGAGGATAATAAAGATTTTGTGGTGTCTGCGAATGACGTATCGAGGCTTTTTGTGCTATTTGACATCTATGTCTGTTACAGCAGGTCAGACTGTCCTCTTGTTTTTCATGTAAGACAGTTAAAGCATGCATGTGGATGCACTCTTTCTTTCTGGCTTTCCCCTTCGCCTTCATCAGGGGATGGCAACGCTTTGACCAGATGTTTTCTTCCACTGCCAGGAAGCAAAACATGTTGTGATGCTGCTTCTCTGAAAAAAATACTCAAATTAACTCTTTGAATAAATGATGCATTTGATTATTATGAAGCAAACCAACTTGGTTCAAAAATGTATTTTTCAGAGAAGTTACACATTTGATATTTTCTCATAAAAAGCAACTTTGAATCAGGCACTGGTTGTTTTAATGAATGGTGAAGTTACAGATTATCTTGCAGTCAAAACTTTGCAAGATGATTTGTTTGCATTTCCTGTGTCTATCATAATCAATCCATGTGCACTGACCAGCAAAACATCAGGCCCAGTGAGGGACTGGTGTCAGGTTATGAGAATCAGATCATCTTTTATCTTTTCTGAGGCAAAAGCAGATGAGCATACGCTGACCCTTCTCATGAAACATGATATTCCTCCCATGGAATTTCAATAAGGTGACAGAAAAAGTTTTGGCCATTAATTCTGATTTAATATGGTATGCAATTTATTCAGAAAGTCCAGGCATATTATATTAAGGTGTGGTGACAAAATCCTTCCATGTGATCAAATATTACATAACGCAAAGCCTGCAAAAAAGGAAAGAGCTGCCTTTGACATTAGTTTGCTTAATAAAAAAGCTTTGCTGGTCAAGTTTTATATGTTTGGTTTGTAAAAAAAAAAAACTACTAAATTTTACAGTTTGTTGGCAGTATGATGGAGTCAACTTTGTTAAAAAAAAAAGACTTTCACTTTTGGAAGTCTCAGTGCCAGCAGCTGCATGAACATACCTACACACCCACGTCTTTTCAGCGTTTGTCAGTTTCCTATTGGAAGGTCTGGATCCAAATGTGCTGCTTGCAGTATTTAATATTTCTCTTCAAACATACAGTCACAGCTTGCAACTGTAAATGTGGGGAGTGTATTCATTTGTTGCTTCGCAGTAGTCCTTGAAGCTGACTAAAAAGAAAAGAAGAAGCAATAAATAATGTCCTGCCAGCGAAGAAGGGTAAAACAAATGATGGTTAGCAGGAAGATATTTTAGGTGGAATATGGGTGCAAATTCTTTAAATAGAGAACATGTACAATAAACAGTGGCTTAAATGTGCCTCATTAGTTAAACATCTCACCAGTAAGCTTCTTGGCTGGGGGAGAATGGCATGTTTCTGTATAACCATGCTGACAGCTGCCTAACTGCAGACTGACAAAACTCCAAACCTGTCTCTGTCTCTAATTAGCAGATGCGGCCGTGTGTAATTTCTGTCCTGCGTGCGTGTCACTGCTTCATAAGGCGGCTCGTCCACCGAGCAGGGATGTGTGGGCAACAGCTGGGAGATTGCTGAGCAGATGGTGAAATACAGAGCGTCTGATAGCTGAAACAATGCTCCTTCTAAGGGTGTGCGAGTTGCAGTGTGGTGGGGTTGCACAGCTTAAGGGCTCATGGGAAAGTGGGGAGAGAGGGGCCAGGGGAGTCCAGGGCGAAGGGGGTGTTTAGGTAAGGAGGAAGTCTGAGAGTGTGGAGGGAAAGTGAAAGTTGCTGTGGAGGTCATGAGGGGTGGAGCGGGGTACAAATGAGGAACACACACACAGCCCACTGGGAGGTGTTTCCTCCTGGCTGGCTTTTAATTTAGCTGTAAAGCCTTCTAAGCATTACAGATGGATTTTACATTTATGATTCTTGAACCGATGCCTAGTTAGTTGATGGTTCACTACAGTAATACCCTAAAGCATCACTTCATCACTTATAAGGTCGTTTCTTGTTTATTAAGTGTAAACATGTCTTCTATTGTTTCTTGATTGTAAGGAATTCACAGGAAAGAGGTCTGTCTTGAACATATATTTGAAAGGCTGAGCCCAAAGAGAGGTCTGTGCGTCTGTAATTAGTTTTGCACACATGTTGGAGTGAAGTCAGCCCCACACAAACAAGCTCGTTCGTCAGCTTTTAAAACCCCTTGGAATTCTAATGCAACCAAAATCATATGCTGTGGCATCATAAATTACTGAAACTGATGATGCTGGTTTTGTGATTTATGGTCTTCCTACATCATCAATTAGCTGTTGTAGGAAACCAATGCAATGTCTGTACTAGAGTTTAATGCTACCCCAAGTAAAATGGCTGACTTGCAGGAAAATAAAAACAGGAACCAACAAGTTACCTTTTGCTTTGCTTTGCAGCGGAGCTGATTTTGTTGCTCTGAAGTCACCTGTTGTTCAAACAGGTCTTACACATGCTCAGTGGGAGCAGGAGAAAAGTTAGAAAAGTGCTTTCTTCAGATCAAACCAATTTCTTATCCAAGAAAACTTGGCAGTAAATTGTCCCACTGAACGAGCTCTAAAGTTTGGATTTGCAAAACGTTATGGCTTACAGCTATAGTTTCTCTCAGATTTCAGGTTTCTCTGCAGATGTTTCATTTTTATGGTTTTGGATTAGGTTTAGATCTTTGATGGGGCTCCCTCCAGAACAGTCAGGGACATATTCCATTGGACTTAGACCCCTATTGTGTTGATGTGTAAATCATTTCTGTCCACAAATGATCTTTGCTTCAAGAAACATTATTTAGTTTGTTTTGTGCTTTGATTATGATTGGTCTCTCCATCTCTGCTGCCAGTGGTGGCTAGTCAATAGGGGGCGCTAGGGTGCTGCCCCACTACTCAAGCTACTCACATATTACCTTGAAGACAGATAAAAATAAAAATGAAATAATAAAATAAAAATATTTCAAAATATACGTATATATATTTTTTTTTTTAGTTGTGTAAGATAAACATTTTATAGTTAATGATGAGTAAAGTTGTTCCTTTCAAAAATGTTGTCTCTGGTTGATGACGTATTTCCACCCGGTGAGTGCTAGAATCTTTGCCTATAGACTCTCGTTAAAAGTTGTATATGCACAGTTAGTTCCTCTTCATTACAAGAGATAGGAAGATTCTGGGCGCTCCTCTCCTGCGCCCTGAATACGGTCATGCAGTACAGATCGTGCTTCAGGTCCTGGAACAGATTTTTAATTTTTTTTTTTCCAAACCAGATCATGTAATGACACTCTCATAATCAGGCTATGTTGCAAGTAGGCTTTAATCCATTGAAAGCCCTTTATCTAATGCCTATGTTATAGCGCCCCCTGGGGAAAACTCCACCAGCTGCCACTGTCTGCTGCTGCTGCTGATGCATCTAATGAAAGCTAATGCTCCTAACATTCTTTGAAGGCATCCACGGCCAACACCTTTTATATCAGAGATCATCTTATGTTGAGAAATGACAGTCGTAGTCATTTTTGTTACAAGATGCAAGATGCTCATGCAAAACACAGAGAGGTCAAACTCAGAGTATGTGATGTGAATGACTCCCAGCTACAACCACATCGAGATTTAGCTCAGTATCTGTAAGACTGACCTGGAGTCATTTCTGTGGTGGTTAATGTTGATTAGCTGTAGTGACCATCTTGAATTGGATTAACTCCAAAAGTGAATCTCTTGTGGATGAACATTAAATGAATCCATTCTGGGAGTTTTGATAAAATCCATCCAGTGGTTATATGGGATATCCAATGGGATATTTTGCTAAAGAATAAGCATATTTGGGATGACATAGTGGCTCAGTTGGTAGAGCTGTTGCCTCTAAGCAAGAAGGTCGCTGGATCGAATCCCAGCTGGGAACTTGGGTATATTTTGCATGTTCTCTCCATGCATATGTGGGTTTTCTCCAGGTACTCTTGTTTCCTCCCACATATCAAAACTTGCATGTTAGGCTGATTGGTAACTCTAAATTGTCCCTAGGTGTGAGTGAGAGAGTGAATGGTTGTTTGTCTCGTTTGTCTCTATGTGTCCCTGTGATGGACTTGCGACCCATCCAGGGTGTACCCCGCCCCTCGCACAGTGATTGCTGGACATGGGCACCGGCGACCCCCGTGACCCAAAATGGAAGAAGCGGGTAAAAGATAATGGATGGATGGATGGATGGATGGATGGAATATAACATGATTTACTCCACCGGTTATTAATGAAGTTTTATTTTTATTTATTGCATAATGAGAAGCACTTGGGTCAGTTGTAAATGGCAGTTTTTTTTGCAAACACATCCAATTTTACCACATCTGTAAAATTGACTGAATCATCACTATTTTAATGTTTCTTAGGCCAGTTAGGTGTGGCAGCCACCTTTGACTCCAAAAGTTTTACCACTTGTAGCAAAGCCAGTGAATACTTTCTTGCAAGTGTCATTAAATGCATTCAAGTCCTGGCATGGTAATAATGGTACACTTTTTGTCTTGCTTTTTATTTCCTTTTAATGCTAAGTTATCTTTTACTACAGTAAAACTATGAAGGTAAATATGTTGTAATTGTGCTGTGTTTGCAGCACTATAAAAGGCACACAGCATCACTACATGCACACAAAAGTGTTTAATTTTAACATATCTGGTGCTGGACTGTGCACCTTTACTCTACCTGGTCCAACTAGGATTTTTTTTTGTAAAACTCAGCACTGATAGAGGTACTGTATCATTTTCCAGATCCTTATCTGTTCTGAATTCAGGAAGAAAAAGAAATTAGCCCGAGCAGAAGCCTAGCTTTGGGAGGATGAAAAAAAAGAAAAACACCTTGACCTCACTTTCATCTCTGCAGCTCATCCTCTCTCTGGCTCGAATCCTCGAAGGAGCTGGCTGTGGAACAGAGAGTGGCTTTATGCTTTCCTAACTACAACGTTCCTCAAACAAAATCCCATTTGAATTTTTTGGGAGGGTTGAGAGAGCAGCTTGAAAGGCATGTTCACTCTTATCTCACAGGCTCCTTGCAATTTGGGCGCCATTCCACCTATTTTCTATGTGAAGTGCAGCCAGCGCTAACGATGCTAATCTTTATGCAAGGATAACGTGTTGAATAATCATGACACAGACTCAGAGTCAAAATTGTGTTAGTTTATGGATTGTTGCTCATTTATTATGTGTTCATATCCTGTTTATATGACTTATTATCACACCTTCTTGCATAATTTCTTCACTTGACTTTTAAAGATAAACGCTTACTCTGAAGCTGCCGCCAGCATCCAGCTCGCCTAGATAAGCCTTTTGGCACGTTGCTCTCAGTATAAATGAAAAACTGTAGCTTACACTAATGTTTCATATTAGACTTAAACGTTTTTTTGTTAATAAAACGATAATGAATTCTACCTTCTACACTGGTGTTGTGTTTTATCACCTTTGCGTCAGGTGTTACTGAGAGGACAGAGGTGCTGTTCAGCCAGGCTCAGTAACATGAAGCCCTTGTTAATGAGCGGAAGGGTCCAGAGGAAAAAAAGCTTCACACCATCTTACTGCTGCTGTTTCTGCACTTAAAGGGAGACAGAAATATTTCACAAGTCTGCTCTGACCACAGGCCTGTTTTATATCACCGTTTAACCTGTCTGTCTGTCTGCTGTTCATCAACTCCTGGGTCAGAATGGGACACGATCGTTTTACCAGCATATGTATAGAAAACTGCCTGCCCCGATATCTTCTTGTATATTTTTCATGACGGTGAGTGATGAAACCCATCCATCACTTTGGTGTATGTTTTGCGATTTGAAAACAAAAGCTCTGTCTGTTTTATGCATTTTGTGCTGTGCATTTTTTTCATAAGGAGTATACGTGATAAAATAGTGATGTAATCTTTACAAAATTATTTATTTTTACATGATATCTTATCTCTCTTTTTACAGATGTGCATGGTCTGTAAAAGCCCACCCAAGAGAAATCTGAGCCCTTCTTTCTCTTTTAAAATGTATTCTTTTGCTTGTTTGTTTGCTTTTTGTAGCTGTGCGGTTTTGCAAAACTTTTGATAAATCCAATTAATGTATATGCATTTGAGACTTTAGAAACAACTGCACAATAAATAGCCTCCAGTTCCAATGAAGCGAGAAATGGAGTGGGATTATTGGAGTTTTGCTGGAAGTGAAGACTTTAGCAAAGCACAATACACTTTGTGCTCTCTGGCTTCTGTCTCTTGGTGGAGAAGAAGAAGAAAAAGTACAAAAACAACCAGCAGACAGGATTTAACATCTGAGAAAATAAAACTACATACAAACGATGGAACTATTGTAAATCCTCCACGTTTATGGTGCAAATCTGGATATCTTAATTGGGATGTTTTAAAGTGCAGTCACAGATTATAAATACAATAATCCAAACAAATTTTTAAAAATAAAATAAAGGACTCAGTTTTAAAGATATGAACATAAAAAGAGTTTTAGCCTTTTCTGGCACCACAGATAAAGATGTCTACAGAAGTACTTAAACGATCCTCGGGGCAACAGGTCAAGTGACGTTTTTTTTTTTTATATTCCACACATTCCTTTGACTTTTTAATCAATGATGATTGTTGTTCTGAACATAAAAGCAATTGAAATGTGTCATGGGTGTATGTAAAAATATCACTGCCGCAGCTTGGGTGGTAAGAACCTTCTGTTTCCCACAGGTTTGGTTTGAGCTCCATCCATCAGCTGCCCCTTGTCAAAGTCTGCAGTCACCAAAGCAAAAATAGCTCAGACTTCCTGCCCCGCAGCTTCACTCTCCACTGAGGCAAATCTCTGCCACCTGTCAGCCAGATCACAAGTTAAAAAGCCCATCTGCAGTCCCAGATCTCCACTACCTCATGTGTTTGTTTTCAAGGCTACAGCTGGCTTTGTTGTGGCTGCAGAAACGAACGTCATTAACATGACCTCATACGTGTACAGTATTCTGCTCAGACCAGGTACGGTATTATAAAGACAAGAAAACTAAGTCTTTGGCTTTGTTTAAGATTTAAAATGTTATGGTTAAGAATTACCTCTAGTGTGATTTATCTACCTGGAAAGACCTAATTCATATACAGTAAGCTCTCAACCACTGCAGTCAGTTGTGTGTCATTGGTAACTCATTTATCATTAGAATCTAAATAATTTCAATTTATGTAATTTCTGATAATATTATTATAAATATTCTGGATTAAAGAAAGGGTTTATAGCATTTTTGCTCGTACCTGAACGTTCGAGGCATCCTAGGTCACACAAACAACTCCACTCTTGTATGCTGCGAGTCAAATTCAACTCTCTATAATTATCATTTTAAATCACAGTGAAACGTTATTTATATCTAACAATTTTTTTTTATTTTTTTTTGGATTTTAGCAGGTCTAGTAAGTTACTACTTATTAAGTTGTTAATACAGTCAAAAGACTTGATCAGGAATATCAGTTTTGACATGTGTGAGTTTGACGTATTCAGATGTGTGTAAACACAATGTCAAGCAGGTAAGACATCAGCAATGGTCTTAGAGAAGTTGCTGTGGCAAACATCTTCCACACTTTGTGTTTCACTTGACAGCGCTCTTATGACGGCTCTCCAGACGGCTCTCCAGACGGCTCGGTGCAACAACTTCATGAAGTGACAACGTTTAAGTGCAGATCTGCAGTATATTCATTATCAAAGTTTAAATTAAGGGATTTCAAGTTTGTTTGATTTTTTTTGCTTTGCTTTTCCTGATCTCATGACGTGTTCCTGTCTGGTTTGTTCACTTCTTATCCACAGTTTACTTCTTTGACGTTTATTTTGTGTGTTTATTCATTTTTGTGTGTTCTGATCAGCGTTACATTCAGTTTTATTTCAGCAAGTCGGTTTTCTTAATCGTGTCTACCGTATACCACACACCTGGTCTGAGTCTCTGAGTACTCATCCTGCTGTTTATGGCCTGTTTACTCAAACTCCTCGAGTTCATTTGTTCATTGCACAATTTGTGTCCTAGTTCATCTTTGTTGTTTTATGATCTTGGTGCTTTATTCATGCTTTACTAAGTCCTGTTTTCTGTTTCAGAATGTGTGTTTAGACCAGGGATGTTCAGCTAAACTACTCAAGGGGCCACAGTTACTGAAAACCAAGAGCTCAGGGGCTGGATATCCATTAGTTGCTCTCATTAAGTACGTTTGTTTTATGGTTTAAAATCTAGTTTTGTTTAAAAATGAGCCCATTGGTGGGCCGAACTGATCTCACCCCTGGACCTGATTTGGCCCCCAGGCCAACAGTTGATTAGCCCTGGTTTAGATACAACCTGCATCAGAATAAAAGTGTTTCTTTAATCATATTCAACTGTTTTCTGCCCGTTTTGAACTGTGTTTGGGTCCTCTTTAACAAGAAATATGACTATGTGGCTTTTTCAGTTATTTAATCCAAATAAAAAAATGTTAACAATAGAAACATTTATATTTAACCTTTTCTAAAAATGTTTACAAACCTAATTTTTTTTAGCTTCTGGCTCACAAAGTGCCATCATCAGAAATTCATGGCCCCAACTATCACTGGCTTAAAAGTTTTAATGTATCTAATAAGTCAGAAAACACATATGGAATAGCAGCTCAAACAGTTTGAACAATTATTGAATTTATGACAGCTGGTTTTTGTATTTTATGACAATTGTTGGGGAAAATGTCCGATTATCATCTTTAAATTTCATTTGAATTCTGGAAATCATCTTAAGACACTCACTTGTTGGTTCTTGACCTATGCTGGTCCCAATTTCAACTTTGGGAACAAGTGAATGAAAATATCTATTTTGATTTTGCAATTTATTTCTATGAATTGTTGAAAAGTGTTTGAATATTTGGTTCTGTGAGGAGCACCAAGTTATATTATGAATGTAAATAAAATGATTTGATAGAAGATGCATCTAAACTATCATGTCTAAATGATTTCAAATGTAAGAAATTAAAATAATGTTAATGAAAGTTCATATTTGTTAAATGTTTATCTATAATGTAAAGTTGGGACTATAGATGGGCCTATTTGTATTCATAAGGAGTCCTCGGGCTGAGCTGAATTTAAATGTGCTTCAATTCTTTCTTTAGTTAATTGTGACAAAAACAGCATTGGTAGTTTCTTGCAAGACATTCCTGATCAGAAGCTGATAAAGAGTCAGAAATATATACAACTGGCCCAGACAGAGGCTAACCTGAGGTCAGCGTCATCATTCCAGATTGTTTTGAGCTGACTGACTCTGCGGGACACTAGACAGCATGGAAACCTAAACATTAACACACCCAGACAGTGGGTCAGACGAGATAGATTACATAATTAGATCCAAAGAAAAGGTTGAATACATTTACACTTTAAAAAATTCAGAGGATACTACAGTTAAAACTATCGTTCAGTGTATTTGTATATACAATTTGCAGGTTGTTACATTGAACCAGAAAAAACCCCTGAAAAATACACAACAATATGACATGAAAACCAACAATAGTGTTTTATTAAAAGTATAAATGTAAAAAAAACTAATTGTTTTACCTCAGTGAGTCTCTGAACTACAAAGGTGAACATAAGTCTCAGCATGAAGTCAGTGTCTCCAAAGTCAGCGAGTCTAAACAAATTTAGTGGAAAGAGGGTTTTCTTGTGTTTAACGGGACAGCAGTCTGTGAATAATTTTCTCTTAATGAGCTGCCTGTGGCAGTGAACGCATCAGCCCATTATCTGTGAGCTCCACGTTGAGCAGAGTCTGCTGGGGATTTTATACACTGACTGCATTCTCTTCTGGAGAACACAGAGAGTTGTAGGGGATAATCCTAAATGAATCAAGATGACTATGTTTTAAGTCCAACTTTTCTCTGTGTTACTAATAATCATTATTTAAAAAATTTTGCCACAAAATGTCTCAAGGCCTTAAAGTTTTTACACCCTTTCATTCAGTCAGTAAATTCCACTATTCTGATGTAAAAGCAGAGTTTTCTGCTCAACTTAATCCCACATCAACCTGTTCAACCCACTTCCCTCAGATTAAAGAGGGAATTAAATGCTAAATTCTTCTTTGGCTGTTCTTTTAGCATGCAGAATGCAATATTTCATTAGTAATAATTAGATTCAAACACACCTTCTTGTTTTGTTATTTTAGGTTTCAAGTTAACTCGGTTTTCACATCAATCGCAGTTTTTTTGCCTCATATGTGTAAACATGGTAACACGGACATTAAAATCATTCTTGAACCTTTGTAAATGAAGACCTGTGTCCTCTGTTACGGCCCGGCTCTAGGACCATAACAACTATGGCTGGCAGGAGTTTCAGCAGAGCAGTTCCAAATCAGGCGCAGGTGTAGAGTGGTGGATGATTGTGATGAACGGCAGCTACGGAGAAAGTGATTGTGGCTGGAAACCTAGGAATCCCACAGTTTCTGTTAATTATCTAACTGAAGCATGGATCTCAGTCAAACTGGGAGGCTTCTGTTTTGTTGTTTGATATATGCAGTCTTCATACAACATGCAAATGAGTTGCAAAGTCTATTACTTCAGGAAATCAGAAGTTTCTCCTATAAACTCTTACCTGGGACACTAAATGTTTCCCCTAATGTGCAGAAAGTCAGGCTCACTAATGGTTTTGTTCATGACATCTCTAGAACAATAACAATAAATGCATTTTTATATACACAAAAGGAAGTTAAAGTTGTTCTAAGATGTGTGTACACTGGCTTAAAGCAGCACATCGCCTCCGTCAGTGTGGCCCATCCTGCAGTTTGGATAGCTATCATCATCTGGTCAGCTTGGAGGAGCTGAGCTTGATTATTGAGAAGAGTACAGACCCTCAGTTCTCAGTCCTGCAATATCCATGCAGCGTGTTCCTGTTAGAACTAACAGAGCACTTTGCTCTCAGGCTGCAGGTTTACTCGCAGTTCCTAGAGTTTCCAAAAACAGAATGGGAGGCAGAGCTTTCAGTTATCAGGCTCCTCTCTTGTGGAACCAACTTCCAATTTCTGTCCATGAGGCTGACTCATTGTCCAGTTTTAAGACTGGGCTTAAGACTTTCCTATTTGATAAATCCTATAGTTGGGGTCGGCTTGGGTTTCCTAAGCTGTCCCTTAGTTATGCTGCTATAGACTTAGACTGCTAGAGGACAAACTGACCACATTTTTTTTCACTCTGCTACTGTCTTTATTTACTCTTCTCAACCTTTTTTGTTTTGTAAAAAAAATATATATATATATATATGTATCCTTAACGTGTTTTTTGTCTTTCAGGTACAGCTGGACCTGCCATTCTGTGTTCGTTTGTCTCTCCTTCCTGTCCTCTCAAACCCAGCAGGTCAAAGCAGATTGCCGCTTGTCCTGAGCCTGGTTCTGCTGGAGGTTTCTTCCTTTTAAAAGGGAGTTTTTCCTTTCCACTGTTGCCACTGTGCTTGCTCAGGATGGGAGACTGCAATGAAGTGAAGATTCAACGAGTCTGCTGGCTTCCTTAGATAGAGAACTTTACTAATTGGCTTTTCTATGTATGTAAATGTTCCTGTAAAGTGCCCCGAGACAACTTTGTTGTGATTTGACGCCATATAGATAAACTGAATTGAATTGAGAATTTTTTGTTTGTTTGTTTTTAAAGAATCTGAGCACTGAAAAAATCAACTACAACTACAAAGAGCTGCAGTCTGAGTGTCCTTGCCAGAGTAAAACTGCAGCATAATTGACCTTAAAAGATATAAAGTGTTTTTATAACTACTGGTATCATTTTGCATTAGTTGTCTTTGTGTCATGTCACCAGTAGGGTTTGAAAACCAACTAAAACTGATATGATTCCAGATCCTGCTGGTTCTCCACATTGATTTGTCTGAATTTATTCACAGACTAAGAGACACCTGATGTTCCCTTTTCACCAGGCTACACCTAATAAAACCCTCTCGTTGTTTGTTTCCAAATAAAAGAATGTCTGTGCTGCTAAGACAAGCTGGGAATGATGTGATGTTATAAACAGTCCAGAAATCTAGAGCCGTGACATCTTCACTACATGTTTCTTCTTTGAAAACTCTAATTTAATGAGATGTGACTCTAGTAAGCTTGAACAAAGAGCAAAAGAAAGAGTTCAGCTACAGTAAAGTTTGACTTGATATTCTGTGCAGAACTTCAAGAGCTGTGAGGTTAAAACTGCAGTGATGTGATACTGGACCTGAGCCTCCTGGAGTGCTGAGTGTTTAACAAGCCTCTCTGAGTTCTTCCTTTAAATGTCCAACAGAGGGACCCTGTAAAACTTTGAGTAAAACCAAGAGTTGGACAGAACTCTTTTCTCTTTTCAACTTGAAAAGACTCATTCAAAGAGGGATTTTAACAGCAGAGTTTACCTCGACATTGAAACTTTAGATTAAGGTTACTCCTCAGATGTATGCCTTCACCATGCATTGTTTTCTAATCTTAAAGAGGACAGATTCTATAAAAGTATCTCTGTTGATGAAGACTACATTATGTCCATGCTTTTATGGGGGGGGGCTTATGTGCAATACAAAAAGTTCACCATGGCTGTTTGGAAAAGTGTCACCTAGAAATTTAAATGTTAAAAAATCTTTGTTGGATCTTGCACTATCATGTTCTCCAAAAACCCCCTGTGGTGCAACTATTTAGTCTTTTGTGCCTGTTTTATGGATTCATCATGAAAAAGCCTCTCCCATTAAAACTGGAATCGGTGAAAAAGATCTTTAATTTGCAGAGACCTCTTACTCCAGACAAAAAAAGTGAGAAAAAAAATCAAAATGTCCCTCACAGCAAAACAAAACCTCTGACTTCCCTTACTGAAAATGTGAGGAATTAATTTTTTTCTTTCATTTGTCACCCATTTAAACGTTTCACTGACAGTGATGCTTAAAATTTTCCTCTGGACTCTCGCTTCCTCGAAACAACGCAAGCGATGTTTGCTGAAATGCCTAAACTAATTCATTTGTAAAATTTCCCAAGCAGGAATCATTTGTGGATTTTATTTGATGCATTCTGTCAATCAAACACAAGGGCAAGAGGAGTGATGTAACCATATATAGTTCAAAACTATTTTAGGAAGATGTCAAGCTGAATGTTTGGGCTGGCATATACAAAGTACGTAAATGTGGGAAACTTTCTTGGAACAGCTCAGTTTCTTGCCAAATGTCAATCACTGACCTTTTAACACAATTCGTTTTTGCCCTGAACAGCTGATGCCAAAACTAAATCTACTGAAACACCATATTAACCCAAGGGTATACCATGGTGCATGCTGGGGTGGGATACCATACCATTGTGTCAGCTACATGCATGCTCAGTCACGTGTCTGCTACTGTGGTTACTTGGCTAACATTTGGTTTGTGTGACCACAAGTTGGCCAAAATGTTCATATGTGAAAGAAATTCTAATGGTTGACGACAGAAAAAGGAAAACATTAAGTACAAAATGAAGTACAGTAACAGTATTTGACCAAACTCATTTATTAATCAAACAAAACTGGAATACTGACACTGATATGCCCAAAAACCTACATTTTGTGGTGTGCACTTTGTGTGAGTTTAAAAGCTTCAAACATTCACACGTTTTTGAACAGTTTTGCACTGCCTACATTGAGGATCTGCTTTTTCAGAGTTTTGTTGTGCTTGTATCTAGTTTAGGCTCAATCATCAAATCAAACAAGTCGACAGAATTTCAGAGGCTAGTTAGTATTTCAAATACCTGCACGGTGGTTCAGTTGGCGGGGCTGTTGCCTCTCAGAGAGAAGGCCGCTAGTCCAAATCCTGGCCTGAGATCTTTCTGGGTAGAGTTTGCATGTTCTCTCCATGCTGTGAGGGTTTTCTCCGGTCACTCCGGTTTCCTCCCACAGACCAAAAACATGCATGTTAGACTGATTGGTAACTCTAAATTGTTTCTAGGTGTGAATGAGAGAGTGAATGGTTGTTTGTCTCGTTTGTCTCTATGTCCCTGTGATGGACTGGAGACTTGTCCAGGGTGTACCCCACCTCTCGCACAGTGATTGCTGGGCATGGGCACCAGTGACCCCCGTGACACAAAAAGGAAGCAGTGGGTAAATATTATGGACGGACGGACGGACGGACGGACGGATGGATTAAGGAGACCACCTCACTGTGTGTGGGATCCTCAAAATGTGGTATTTGATTTAAACTGTTTAGCTGAATTTCAACCTTTGAACTTCTAAAAATATATAAAGACTAATAATGTTTACTTGGTTTGATTTTAGCAGAAGCTGATTGGTAATTATAATCAGATTACTTTCATCTAGTTAAACATTTCAGACCAGTGGGCCACTTGAACTGAAAAGATATCCTTTCCATAACGTTGATCCTGCTCTTTGTACAGTTCGGCCAACAGGACACTGTGTGGACATACAGACACCTGTTGCACAGACCACGTAACTGACAGGCGTTAACGCTCCTGTAACTACATTACTAAGCTGTGTTAAATCCACTGCCATGCGTAGGGGTGACTGCTTCCCATATCTGACTGCATTTCAACTCATCTGCAAGCCTTGATTAGCACTCCCATCCTGAAACCTTGTCGTCCTTCATCTCTTCTTATTTCACACTAAACAAAAGCTGCAGCGGGGGATAAGTTGGAGCCTCCTTTCTCTTATCACCGCACAGCTGGAACCATTGGTTGTGTTGATGAACTTGGCTGGAAGGAATCTGCAGGTTGCTCCACTCGACTGAACAGAGCTAATGAGTCAGAAAATCTCACAATTTGGGACTGAGGGTTCATCGATGGAATCAGGGGAAATGAGGCCCTTCAAGCATACGATGGAGCGAGAGTGAGGAGGGTTGCACTGGGAGGACTTTGCAGACTGTCAAACACTGAGCTGGAGCACTGAAACACTTTGAGGATGTCAAGGAGGAGAAGGTGTAAGAGGAGGATGCGATTGGGTGCGGAAGGGATAACTCCTTTGATCTATAAAGAGAACAGACCTCAGCTCTCAGCCAGGTGTACTCTGTTCATCAAACCACTGCCGCCAGCACCCCACCAGGATGCCCTCAAGACGTCAAATGTGTCCCATCTCTTTTGAATATGCCCCATCACACAGAAGACCCACAGCAAGACAGCACTGGCATAAGACTGGGTTCATTTTTGACCTTCATAGAAGAATAATTGACCCATTTTTAAAACAATATTGATTTTTTTTATATATATTCACACCTGAGACCAAACAAACATTTCTATTTTGTTAGTCTTCATTTGATTTACTTGGGTTTGGTTTTGATTTCAAACATGTGAGCACACCAGAGAACGCAGATGTTTAATGTACAGTTTGTCCTGTCATCATTACCTTCAGGCGAAACTTTCTGTTGTCGACTCGGATTAGTTTGAAGCCATGCAAATGTTAAATGCCTGCATGCCATTTGGTTTTATGGGTTTTGTAATCAGGGATTTTTTTTCTGAGGACAGTATACGTATTTATGCTTTCCCGGCAGTGCAACAAGCAGAACATGACAAATCCCTTGAAGTAAAATGTGTTATTTTTATGTCAACTTTTAACATTCAGTGTCATTCTAATTCTCAGTCTTTTCTTAATGCATCTTATTTTCCTTTCATTTTTAAACTCCTTTTAAAATACTTTTTTTATTATTAATAAAACCAAATTAATATTAGCTTGGTTTGATCTGAACGTCATATCACCAGACTGATTCAAATGGTAGGAAACCAGTTTCAAACAACATTTACACCTGAAGTTTTGGTTAAAAAAAAACAATAAAATCAGAACAAAATAAATAATATGTAACAATGATCCTTGTTAAAGACATAGCTGATAAATAATCTATTGATTTTATAGAAAATAAAGCTTCTGTTTTCATATTTGTGAATATTTTAAAGCTTTGATACAGCAACTAACAGCTGGTTGTTTTGCAAAGAAAAAGCTGGATTGGTGTTTTCACATAATGCCTATCTCCTTATATTTGATACTTCCTTTTCTTAAACTTTCTTCAAGTACTCAAGATTATGCATTTTTCCATCATACTCTGAAAAGACGGGTCCATTTCTTTGCTTCTGTTTGATTAATCGATTATACACGTGTGAAAGTCAAGGCCCGTGGGCCAAATCTGGCCCTCATTAACATCGGATCTGGCCCCCTAAGATATTTTAAATGTAATTTTGTTTTTTTATCGTTTCTCACTGGGCTTAATAAAACTTTGATTAATTCATTTAGTACAGACCTCTCGGGACAGTTTAACTTTGAAGCCAGAACAAAGGTTGGATTTTTCAGTAATTAATTCATTTTGATGTGGAAAGAGCAACAGAGAACATCAAATGGGACCAATTAAGCTCTTGTTGATTAACCTGCAACCAAGAAAACATGTCGGCTATCTGACTGGAGTTAATATATCGACTGAAATCGGCTCTTGGCTTGGACCAAGTTTTTAATTTCGGCCCCCTTTTGTAACTGAGTTTGACTCCCCTGATCTATTATAATAGTTTATCATCAGGATGTTGAAATAATCTACCGGTAAAAGGCTACAGTGTAACCTCTGTTGGTATGTAACAAGTAAAACTCTCTAATTTTAGTGTTTGGTTTTTTTTTATGTTTGTTTCTCTGAAACCTATTATTGGATGTAAAATCGTTCCTTCACACATGAAGCTTTTAATGGTCCAAATCAATCTAAAGTCTTATTTGTTAATCTCAGACTGCAGGCCTGTTAGTCCTTGAGTTTTCAGATGTAGAATGGGCTGCAGAGCCTTCATCTATCAGGATCCTCTTCTCACAAGAGCCTCTTTTTAAAATTGTGACTCTTTTTATGTACTTATAGTCACAGCTAAACCATCAACCATCTCCACTTACAGCCTTAACGTAATAAACTTTGTGAAACTCCACTTTGAGGTTTTCTCTCTTTATTCTCTTTTTTTGATCCTTTATGCATTTATTCCTGTTTCTAATCTCCAGATAATAATCCAGCCATACTTTAGTAGTTTATTGCCCTTTAGTTTATCAGTGCTCATTTCTTTTCTCCTCTGCTTTCATTTTGACCCAGACAGACAACGTTGGATGACCTGCTGAGTCTCTTTGTAAAGGGTTCCTTTCTGAGACGTTTTTGTTGCCAGTTGCTGCTCACTGCACGAATCCTTCAATTACTCTCAACAACTGGAAACCCTTTAGGTCTACAAAGGTTTTCTGAGATTACTTGAAGATTTGAAGGTTTATTTGAATTATGCAGCTGAAGAGTAGATGTTACTGGGCTCATCTCAGAGCATTCTTCTGCGCCATGTGCAGAGCACGCAGACGGGGAGGCTTTTCCAGTCACTGACCAACACGTTCTGCAGAACTCTCCTCTTCTTGGATTTATTATGTTTTGTCTAAATGTCTCCTCCAGGATTATTCTATGTGATGGAGTCTGATTTCACTTATCATTTTTTTTTGAAAACTTACAATTTGGGGTAAAAAGCCAAATGTTTATGTTTATTGAAAATATTTTTGGTTTGGTTTGTAAGGAGTCTTCACGTTATTGTACAAAAATGAGCTTTTAATGAGAAAATGAGACATTATTGTCACGTCTTTTCAGGAATTCTGGAGCTATCCACTAAAATCAAACAGGAAATGCATGGATGAATGATGCACTTGCACAAAACAAAATGTCTGGTTGTATAGATTTGTGAAACCAAAAAAAAAAAAAAAAACAAAGCGCCATGGCAATAAAGGACAGCCTGGAGAACGATACATGTTCTCAATATGCTGAAATGGTAAATATTTATGATGTTGAGATTCCGCTTGTTTTTCTTTCTTCATGCAGATTTTTTTTTCCACTGCTTATTTTGAAATGAACACAATCAAAAGCTTACCATGTGTTTTACCAGTAACATTTGTCTTTTTGACATCACTAAGACGTGAAGCTGAGGAGAAGAGAAACAAAAAGGAAAATCTGCAACTCACACTTTTCTAAATTCTTTCAATCTGACTCAGTCTTCCTGTCAGAGTGTCAGAGTTCTGTTTGTATGAATGAACAGCTTTGAATAGAAAGTGTGTCTGCGCATGAGAGTTTTTCAGGGGAGACTTGAGAAAATCTAAGTGTAATGAAGGGCAAGGGGTTAGAATGTGTGTGTGTTTAGTCCACAGCCGTTCACGCTGCAGGACGCGTGGATCATGTGACGAGGATGATCACCCCCAACAACCACTCCAGTCAGCGACTGTCCTTTTGACCCAGATGTCTCCCACCTCCTCTCAACCATTTGCTTATTCTCCCTCACCCCTCTGCCTTTCACATTATTTCTCTTTTTACCTCATCAGTGGGATCTTTCTCCAGCCTCCAGCCACAAGCCCTGACAGGTCATGCTGTGAGCACAGCCTTGAATCGGGAATCAAAGAATGCCACTTGTCTGGTTTGAAAATGCACGTGTGATAAGTCACATATAGAGATACAATGGTGGGATCATTGTGTGCATGTGTCTGCAGGAGCAGTCAATACAAAAACAGGGACATAAGGAATTAAATTAAATCAAAACAAAGGAAAATAGGAGGATTCTGCAAGATCATCTGTAAATGTGAAATTGCATGTTTTAACATGAATTGTCGTGCTCGTACATCCAACTAAAACAGATGTCCTTTTTCCATCCATCCATTCATTATCTTTTACCCGCTTCTACCATTTTGGGTCACGAGAGTCGCCAGAGCCCATGACCAGCAATGACTGTGCAAGGGGCGGGGTACACCCTGGACGGGTCGCAAGTCCATCACAGGACCACATATAGAGACAAACAACCATTCATTCACTCACTCACACCTAGGGACAATTTAGTTACCAGTCAGCCTAACATGCGTGTTTTGGTCTGTGGGAGGAAACCCAAACATGCACGGAGAGAACATGCAAACTCGACCCAAAAAGGCCCCCGGACCTGGATTTGAACCAGGGACCTGCTCGCTGAGAGGCAGCAGCTCTACCAGTTGTGCCACCATGTTGCCCCAGATGTCCTTCTTTTATTATTATTTTGGAAAAATGTAAACTTTATACACAAACCATTGGTCATGTTCTGAAGAGCCTGCTCATTCAACAACTCTTTTCATGGACCTGCACCCACATCACCCTGCTACATCAACGACACTTCATGTCAAAGGTCAGTGACAACAACCAGAGCCTGCAACTTTTTCAACGTATACAGTTTAGGCTTAACTTATCAAACAAAGCATATTATTTGGATTTATTTGCTCTTTATTTTGGCCATCTCTAAAGCTGCACCCAACTCCAAATGAAGAGCTGCAAATAAAAGAGAACATCTGAATTTTATCATGAAACCCCCTTTTTTTCATCCTCCAGGTGTTATTGGGCAACTTCAAGATGGCGACTGTGGGTTTAATTATCTAGACTTTAAACAGAATTACAATAATTAACATTAGAAGATGCTCAGAAAATGTAAATACTTGCAGATGATGCAACAAAACATCTGAGCAAAGCACTGGTAAGAGATGAATGTGTCTAATTACTTACAGGGAACCTTTTTTTAGCTGAGGTTAAAAGGAAGCAGAACACATTTTCCAGTGTTTTCTTTTTTTAATTATTTTATTAAAATGCTGCTGCTCCATTGCGATTTATTCTGGCCTGAGCCAACTCTGAATTAAAAGAGTGGATTCCAATATATAATGAATGTTGAATTAAACATAGAGATGGAGAGGTGCGTCTTTTCAGCCCCATAAGGAATTTCTCACATAATGGCAAGTCACGTTGGAGCCAGAGGTGGGGAGGGGGGATCTTTTGCAAAAGGAAGAGCCGATAGCACCAGCCACAGGAAGGAAATTATCTTGCTCTTTAATTTTCGTGCACCTGCATCCTCATGGTGGTCAAGAGCCAAGCATAAGATCTGAAAGCTGCAAATATGCATTCATCAGGAGAGCTTTCATTCACGTGGAAGGAAAGGGAGGGTGTCTCCAAGAATCTGCACCTTAAAGTAAGAGCTCCTGCAAGCAGTTCACAGTGAACATTTGCTTTTCCTTGGTCTAAAAGCAACATAAATCATCAGTGGTTTCAAGCATTCTTAAGATTCTTAACATGCCACTTCTGCTTTTTGTGGTCTCATGATTAAATTTGATTGACCAGAGAACAAGTGAATGATCTCATCTTTGATTCTGCCCAAAGACAGATAATTGTTGAATGTTGGTGTTTGTTTGATATGGAATGACATGTTGAAATGGTATAGGAAGAGTATCGGAAACTGTTCCCACAAAACGTTTTCTTGTGTCAACATAAGCATCCATTTCCTTTTCTGATTATGTGTTCTATGTTGAGATAACTGTTTTATATTGAATTTACTGATGCAAGTTCGGCTGCAGAGACACATCAAGCAAAAAGTAAAACCAAATTTGAAGTGTTGTCAAATCCAAGCATTTCATTCAAACATCTACATTGTTGCTTAGTACAGAGAGTTACAGAAAGGATTAGAGAGAAACTATGAGCAGTATATCTGGTAGATTGTGTTTTGTTTGCCTCTTTTGAGCTTCAGGTGTTTGACCTGTGCACGAGGGCAAAGCCTGGCACCTCTTAGTCTAGCTGGCTTCAAAAACCCCTAAACAGACTTGAGGTTCCCTAAATGCCTCTTAATCATCAGAGAAAGAACTAAAGAAAAGGTAAGGTTTTAACCGTTTGGTTTATAAAAAATAAAAAAATAAAGGTGGAGGAAATAGAGTGGAGGTTCAATGTGTGTTATGTTAGGTGCAATGCATAAATCTTTAAACTTGAACAATTTATTGTTCTGGATTTTAAACTGTGTAAAACTTATTCAAATACTATCTTAATGCAATGGTTATGAGAAACACTGAATGCTTTTTTTAATGTTTTGGGAGGGTATCACTGTGATTAGTGTGACTGCACTGCCCTCTGCTGGTAAGAAAGTAGCATTAACTGTTCTTGTCAAAATGTTTCCCTCTGTTCCTGCATGTGCAGGTGATCATAAAGTTGTTAGATCTTTTGCTGCACTAGGATGTGAACCAGATCCTGTGTTCTCCTCAGGTTAATTGATTTGGAGTTAAAATAATCATTTTAACATAAGATTCAAAGAATGAAGTCACTTTATTTGAGCCTATATTTGTTTGGAATTAACTGTAATGAAATCTAAAAGCCAGCTTACTTATCATTGTCAGAAAACTATTTCTACATCCTCTAAATGAGAAGAATAAAGTTTATTTCCTGATGCATGCTCAATGTTGTCAATGTCAATAAAGTTTATTCATAAGAGATGAGGTTTAATAGTTTAGGAACCGATACAGTGGGTCATAATTCAAAAACCACAGGAGGCAGAGTTAAGGACACATGTAACTTTTATTTTTTTCTACATGTTGATCTCCTTTTTGTTATAAAATATTACGAAATTAATTTGCAGATTAAGGCAAATAAAAACAGCAAGATACCAAAAGCTGTTATTTTAATGTTTAAAAGATCTTTGGTTTTCTTTTACACAGGCCCGGCTAGCTCAGTCGGTAGAGCATGAGACTCTTAATCTCAGGGTCGTGGGTTCGAGCCCCACGTTGGGCGCTAACTTTTTTTTTAAGAAACTAGAGAAAAAAATTACTGTGAATTAAAAGTACATTTTTTGGGGGGTGTCCATGATTAAAACTTTTAACTCGATTATCGAATTATTGGTGTAATTTCACGTACCATTCGATTCAAATAAAAATGTCAGCTTAAAAAAAAAAGTTAAAATCAATTCATAACTGAAAGAAAGGACGATGATTCAAAACTATAGTTAAATGAAAGCGCATATGCGAACCACGTTGTCGCAAATAATGTCTACATTTAAAAATGTTACATTAAAATACAAGTTTCACGTTCGTATTTTAAAGCAAAGTGTTTTACGACACTCATCACAACAGTTTTTACGGCTTTACGACGCTCATCACAACAGTTTTTAACTGCTTTACGACTATTTACGAAGGCTCATTCAAGATGGAGTAGTTTACGCACCTCATATTTAAAATTAATCTATTTCAGCGGTTTTCGCAATATTTTTCCGTCTTCATTTGTAACCGTTTGTTCTTAAGTAGAAACTAGCAACACCATCAAAATGACAGAAGAGAATAAATCGGGCTCCTTAGGCTTTTTTTCGAGTTACGACGATTTGAGCGATAGTAGCAGCGACTCGGACGAGGAGGGAGACGGCGGAAAGAAGAAAGCCGGGACAGCAGCTCAGGAAAGCGGTGTCCAGTCGTCCCAACAGGCGGCCAAGCGGACCTCCGGTGGAGCTCCTTTACCCAAACCGGACGATCTGTTCAGATCTGTGTCCAAACCTGCGTTTCTGTATAACCCGCTGAACAAGGAGATAGACTGGGACAATCTGACGGTCAAACCACCCGAGGAGGTGAGATGTTTGGATATCTTAAGCACTAATTGAAAACTATAAATTATAAAATATTGCACTTTCAGGAGTTTACTTTGCGTAGTTTCCCAGATATAATGATTATTTAAAAAAGGCCTTTTCCTACTCTGCTCCTGGAACACCTTGCAACAAGAACTGAAGCTGCCCACCTTAATTTCTTTAAGGGGTTTCAAACATTTGATAATGTCAATGGAAAAATTAAGGCAAATATGTTCTTGTTTTTAGTATTTCACCCTGTTTTACGGCATCCGGATTTATTGCTTATTTTAACTGCATTTTTACCGTAGTTTATTGTTAAAATTCACGTTCAGAACTTGTATTTATTTATTTTTTAACCATTTGAATTGTTATTTGAATATTTGACCAATTTAACAATTTATTATTATTTTCATTGTTTTTTTTTTTTTTGTATTCATTACTGTAGTTTATTGTTAAAATCAGGTTCAGAACTTCAAACGCATTCTTTTGTTAATTCAAACAAGGTTTATTGTATTATCTTCTCTGAAGAACTTTGAGAAGGGAGATTTTAATTACATTAATTAGTGGCATACTCCTACTGTAAGAAGCCCACTGATTGGTTAAAAGTTGAGGGGCCGTCTGCCCGATGTCCGGTGAACCGAACACCCTAAGAGTTGTGAGACGGCAGCCAAGCTGAGCAGATGGAATGAGTGGTTGTGGAGAGTTGATGAGACTCTCTGAGAAACAACAGCCATATGATGGAAGACGTGTCCAGCTGAGACATGGTGGACATCCTGAAACTTCTCAAAACACCCAGGAGCTAAAGGTATACGCCGAACAGACCGCAGCCCTGAGAAACGGCATCCTTCTTGGGACAGCAGACCACTGGCTTTTTCCTTCATGCATTCGCTGTGGTAATGAGAGATGGACATCTTCCTTCTGATGAAAGAACCACGTAACGGTGCCAACTAAGTTTGTTTAGATAATTTAATTCACAAATCTGAGATAAACTTACCTACATTTTAACGTTAAGAGCTAGACCTTAGTCCAAATCGAATCAAAACCTACTTGTTTTCTTTGAGGGACAGGAATTAAGTTCGCTACAAGAACTCATGGTTTATATGTTTGAGGTGAGACCGGTCCAGAGTACGTAAGCGTAAATACCTGTTAAAGGGTAAGAGTTTGACCGGACCAGAAGTCCAATATCCTGTACATATATATTCCCTTACTATTGGATTGAATTGTTAAAATCAGGTCTCTCTTGTAACTGAGTCCTCGAGGTTCAGTGAGACTAACCTGTATAAATAAAGATTGAATGAATTAAAGAAAACATAATACTGAAATGCGGGTACGCACCAAGTGTAAACAATCCTATTTATTTGATCTGCATCCTTTACATAAACACACTGAACATAAATAAGTACAATTTTTATTTACTGTTTTTATTGTTTTGAGATGTTTTAAATGCAGAATACTGTCCTGCAAAAAACACTTCAATGAAACGAACACAGTCATCTATACTGTAATTTTAAGCCTTTTTCCCATTATTTAGAAAGATCCGTTGTGAACATTGGGTTCTACAAATCAGGATTTGTGATGCTGTTCATATCTTACAATGTACACATGAGATATCCATCTTTTGTTTACGTTTTTCACCTCTTTTTGTTTCTTCTTTTAGCCTGAAAGGGAGTTTAAGCCATGGAAAACCAACGCTGTGCCACCACCCGAGAGCTACACTGCAGAGCCTGAAAGGAAGAAGGGGCCTCCTCCTGGAATGGACATGGCGATAAAGTGGTCCAATGTGTACGAGGACAACGGTGCAGACGCACCGCAGCCTTACACTGGCAAAGCTCGCTTCTTACCCACAGAGGAGCAGCCTTCGGACTCTGGTGAGTTCTGCAGGACAGCCACAGTTCTCACTTATAATTTCACCTTATTGTCACATTTATTTATTTTCTCTCTCCTTTCACTACTCTGGCAACTAGATGAGGAATCCCAACAGTCTGCTTTGTCGGGCAAGAAACGGCGAGTAGAGACCTTTCAGCAGAAGGAAAAGAGGAAGAGGGACTTGGGACAAGCCACCTCTGACAAGAACTTTGTAGAGGAGGAGAAAAGGATCCTCAGGCAAAAAATAGAGTAAAGCACAAGCGGTTTCTGATTTCCAACATTACACAGCTGCAGACAACATTCACCATTGTCACCATGTACGGCAAGAAGATAGTGTTCTGCAAATATACAAGGTCGTTCCTTTTTATTCATACAGTGATGTGCTGTCGTTTGTGGAAAACATAGTGATTGATTTTAAACGTCGTTTAACCGAGCTTTATGTCACAAAGCAATAAGACTACGAGGAGAACGTTTTCCAGCTGAAACTGATACAGAAATGTAAAAAAATATATTTTCAAAGTCTACCAATAATTGCTCCAAAAGGATTGTCATTGTCATCTGCAGTGACAGATTAAACACAGACCAGTTTGTTGGGTTGGCTTCAGTAAATTATAAAAAAAAAAATAACTCTTGAGGCTTATTTGTTTTTCTCATCCGTTTTGTTTTATTGAATGCATTTTTATTTTGAATTATGAATCTGAATATGTGTTCGTTCAAACACGTGTAAATCATAAAAAAATATTATTTACTATTACTATTATTATTTATTATTACTATTATTAAAGCATTTTTTCTGCTTTTGAGCAGCAGGGGTCACACACGAGCAGCTTTAGACATGTCCCTTTTAGTGATGACGTCAAAATACAACCAGGACTCTTTAGGATTCTTTGGTTTCTAAAATGGAAAGTGTTGAACTTTGTCATTTTATCTTCATCCCTTCATTAGACTACTTGTTTATGAAGTACTTTGTGTTTTGTAATGGTCAGCATTGGTGCTGATAAAGACAAACATCCACCAGATGCTTTGTGTGTGATTTAAAACAATATATTCCATTTTTGTTGTTTTAAGGATATTTTTGGTTTTGAAACTGTATTCATTTAATGTAAAAGGATGTATGGAAACTTATAATTTAGTGCTTTTCTCAAGTATTCTGAGAATTGCAGAGGCCAAGCTCAGCAAGAACATTAAATCTATATTATTAAACTGACATACATTCTCGTGTACATTCTTTACATTTCTGTGGCCACTGAAGTAAATTTAATGGTTTTCCAAGCATTGGAGAAAAAAAAAGGTTTCTTTCTTGCAACAGTGTAGTGATCAGAGGAATTCCTGGCGTATCTGTCATCACAGGTTGACATGAAGTGCTGGTAAATATGCTTCTGATAAAATTTCAGCCTCGGGGTATGTGCCTGGCCTTGTCTGAAATGTGTTCCTGGTCCTGCGCGGTGATTTCTATCAGCCACATTTACAAACAAATTACTCTTCTCTGCAGACTGAACGGTGAGAGCGACGACCGGCAGGGTCAACGTGGGAATTCATCAAGTCCGTGTCGCTCTTGTGGCTGGAGTTTTCCCAGTTGGATGTTTTGCAGCCCCGTGTGTGTATCTGGTGTTGACTTGTTACTGTCTTTGATATGATATCTGCTGCATTCTTCCACTGTAGCCTCTTTGTGTACTGGAGGTCGTATTACAAGAGGAAAGCATTTTTCTCATCCCACTGGACGTTACACATGGCTGACCTTTTCTTCCTTTTATTAAGAGAATGTCTCAGTCTTGTGTTACACTTGGTACAGTCAAATTAAAAGCCCAGCTGTCCTTGAAAGAACTCAAATTGTCCAACATTTTTAGACGTTACAATAAATGCCCAGTAACAGTGTTGTTTCATAAATCTCTGAAACGTGACAGTTTCAGTCATCTGATCATGTTTTCTCATGACTTATGATCATTTAGAGACCCTTTCTGAGGCGGCTGCTGCTGTCTGACTCACTGTCACCCACTCAGTAAAATATTCAAGTCAAGTTTATTGTCATTTGCATCATGTGGTACATGAGGTGGAACGAAATTATGTACTCAGGGTCCCAGTTACACCCAAAAAATAGCAAAAATACTAAGTATAAAAAGAGGATGAGGATCTAAGATATACACTAAGATAAATGCTAAACAGTACGCTAAAAGAGCTAAGACATGCTAACAGCTAATAATGTAAAACAATACAGCGTATCAACAGCAGCCCGAACACGAGTCTGTGGTGAGTAGATGGGTATGAATGAATACAGCAGCATGAGATAATCAGCAGCATGAGAAAATCAGCAGCATGGATAAGTCACATATTACCAATTAAAGTGGCATTACAATGTTTTTTTTTTTTTTACACTGACAGATATTGATAGAGTTTATGAGTCTTAGCTTCAGAGTAGAAGCCGTCTACACTTAGCGCTCCACAACCTCCGTTGCAGCTTATATGGATGTTCTGGCAGCTGTCGGGTCCAACATCAGCTACGACAGCCTCTGCATTCTGAAATGACACAGCTAATTGTCCCTAATTATCTTGTTAATCTGCAACCAAAACGTAAGCAGATGTAGAAAAAGTTATTTAGACAAAAAAGAAGTATTTTCATTTGATAAATGTCAGTGTCGTAGTGAAATGCCTCCTTTGAGCACCTTAAGCAGCTGGAGCAAATCCAAACTGTTAAAATGTTAATTCCCCTGATACATCAGCACAAGCTCAAGTGGTGGAAAGTCTGACATTTCCATCTGTTCAGCCTAGAGTCACATGTTGATACGAAGGTATTCACACGGTCTGCAGGGTAGATCCATGTCAACACTTTTAAAAGTTTCTCTCAATTCTGCTTGTTTTCTTGAAGCGAACAGCTTCTACACCAGCGATCTGATCAGTTGTATGAACGATGTTCAGCAAGACATGAAAAAAAACTCTCTGGAGTTTGGAACAATTGGAATCATTTGATTTGAGATCAGGAAATATTTCTTGGAATCGTGCTGCAGCTCTCCAGGGTCGTTGAGGGCCCGTTTCTCTCTTGAGCTCGGGTTTGACTGAGTGAAACTTTCCTATCTGTGGTCAGACAGAAACATAATATTGCAAATTGCAGTAAGATTGTGGTGCAGACCACTGATTGCAGCTGGAGTTTTCCAGAGATTTGCTCCTCTTTGATGCTGGCGTGAAAGGATTCATTTTTCAATACCACCCAAGTTCATCTGTGATGTGTTCGTTTTAAAACGTGGACAACGTAAGAATAATATGGTAGCTGTAACAGCTGCGAGTTAGAAAAAAACAGGAAATAAAAGTTACATAAAGTTCTGTTACATTTAAACAAACAAGAATCAACAGTTTAGCTGTTATTTGCATGACGTCATGGAAACCTGCAGCTAAAACCACAAAATGCTGAACACTTTGCGAGATGTTACAAAGTGAGTTTTTCAGCAGAGTATATAAGATTAGAGGTTCCTCATGGAGAAAGTCTTATATGCTTTTCTTGTTTTTGATTTTGAATAACAAAATGTTTGGCCTTTCACAACAAACATGTCAGCAGTTGTCTCTTGATAATGATATTACGAGGACACCAAGACAGCAAATGTTCGATTCAGCCTTTGTTGCTCAGAAACAGAGACATAACTCTATAAACGCAAGTCACATTTCAACGTTCCGTACTGTGTGAATGTTTATGAAGCATTCACATTAATGTGAATTTGTGTGAATTTGTGTGAATTAGTGCAATTCTCATCCTGCAGTTTTCAAGCATTTCAACAAAATCATTAAAAAAAACATTCAGCTCTTTCAGGTATTGGTGCAACTTTAGCATTTTGAAATATTTAGCCTTTCCTGGCATTTTTTTCTCATAGAAAATGAATTGAGCTCATTTTACATCCTTCAGATCTTTATATCAGTTGACAACCTTTTACTGCTCCTTTCACATTTTGTTCTGCTTCAGCTCCTTTCAGCTTCCTTGTGCAAATTTAAACATATTTCCTGTTATTTTCAGCCAATATTAGCTGGGGGGTTTTTTTAGCTGTTTTGTGCTCCTTTTAGATTATTTTTGCCAACTACAATATTTCTGCTAACTTCCTTCTGCTAATTTCTTGTTATGCTCCTTTCAGCTTATTTCTGCAAGTTTAACCTTTTTCCTATTTCAGCTACAGCTGTTTTTATGCTAATTTAAATGTTTTCAGCTAATTCCACTTTTTTTGCACTCATTTAAACTTTTTTCAGCCTAATTCAGCAAAAATGTGCTCTGTCCACTTTCTTGTAATTTCAGCTTCTTTCTGCTGTTTTAGCTACTTTTCAGCTGTTTTTGCTTATTTCAGATTTTTTTCAGGTATTTTACACTTTTTTGTGCTCATTTCTGCTTCTTTCAGCAAACGTGTTCCTTCTGCTTTCTTATGCTAATTTAAGCTTGTTCTACCTTTTCAGCTACCGGCACCTTAATTTAGCACTTTTTAGCTATTTTCAGATAAATTCATGTTTTTGTGATAATTTCTGCTACTTTCAGCCGAATTAACTTCTTTCTGCTAATTTAAGCTTGTTAGGCTCATTTCAGCTTTTTTCTGCTAGTTTCAGCTTTTGGTGCTATTTCAGCTACTATTTAGCCGTTTTGTGCTAAATTTAGTTTTATTAGCTAATTCCACATTTTTAGCTCATTTCAGCTCTTTCTACTTCCTTAAGCTTGTTTCTGCCTTTTCAGCTGTACTTTTCAGCCATTTTTTTTCTAATTTTAGCTTTTTTTTAGCTAATTTCCTAAACTCTTTGTTCATTTCTGATTATTTAAACTTAATTCAGTAAATATGTGTTCTTTCTGCTTTCTTCTGCTAACTTAGGTTCCATTTCAGCTACATTTCAGCACGTTTTTACCTAATTTCAGCTGTTTTTCAGCAAGTTCTTCAGCAAAAAGCATTCACACTGAATTTTCGCAGGAAATGCAATTTCTCTAGTTTAATGATTATGTTGTCTCTTTGCAGCTTTTAAATCCAAGCAGTCTTGACATGCAGCGCTCATCAGAGGCGCAAAGAGTTTGAGATTTTGTCTTAGTGACAGTGATGTAAACTTGAAGTGATCTTTTATTCAAGACTGGAAACTGTTCTAAATGTTTTTCCACCTGAATCATCTTTGTAACTGCATGATGATAAACTCCAAATTGTTTTGAAACAGACTTGTAACCCTTTCCTGGATGACAGGCAGAAACACGTTCTTTTATCGTTGCTTGATGTTTTTATGTTAAAACGGCCTGGAACGCCTCAGACCACCAAGCTTCTCCTGTTTGTAAAGAGCTGCATACCTGCTGATGATCTAGAGATGGTATTTCCTGCTTATCTGAGGTTGTGTTCACCAGATCTTCAGATCAGAATCACATAAAGCTTGTATTATAAAACAAGGCTGTACATAAGGCTGAAAATCCAACAAAAGTGTTTCTGCTTCAAATCTGTTTTACTTTAAAATGTTTGAATTTTTAGCTCTTTAGCAAGAACATACAAATTATTTTATTTAGTAAACAGGACAGTATCCCACTTCTTTTGTTTGGTTTATTCCAGGTGACATATGCTAAGAGCTTATCAAAGTAATTAAGAGAATAAGCCACGTTCATTATTGACGTGTACACATAATTTCACTAATAATAGCCTTTTATTGAGAGGAGGTTGTAAACCTAAATTGATTTTTCCACCTCTGTGTACACAAATGTAATAAATCTCTTTTTTCCACCTCCGTGCTCTTAACTGAAATATTTGTCGTACATTTATGCCTGTTTGAAAAGACATGGGCGGTGAATTTAATATGAAGTTGGAACATGTAATGCTCACTGACTGTTAAATCTTCTCTGATTGGTTCTCAAAATTAATTGTAAAAATGCTGAACGGCATTATGCATTATTGTTTTCTTTATGAGATTTTATTTCTTAAATAGATGGCCTTTCATAAAACACAGACTAATGTGGGGTCTACTTGAGTGTTTACTTGCTGTAAAAGAGGCTTTTCTATTCTGACATTAATGAACTTGTTAATTAACTGACTGCTTTCTTATGAACTGTGTAGAAACTGTCAACTTTAAACCTTTTTTTTTTGTTTGTTTAAATAATGTTAAAGCTACAATATATTGTTGTAAGAAACATTGAACAAGACTTTGCTGTACAGTTACAGTAAATGAGACTAAACTGGAGTTCCTATAGACAGGGTTTGACCGGTAAAATTCAAGTGAATGACAAGAATTCCCCTCTGGAACGATGAGCTCCAGGCTCTTGGCAGCGCTTCTCTGTCAAGGATCCTCCAACCTAATTTATACCCTGAGAAAGGCTTGTGTCCATGGGCATAAATTTAGTCGTGGCATGCTTTGAGGAAAAAAAAAAAAAAAAGGAGATAAAAAGGGAAAGCTCATAAACAGGCTGAGAGAAAGACAGAGCGGGAACAATGGGCAGCCATCAGGAGGAGAGCCCCAACAGCTGCAAAACCCCAAATCCCAACATCCACTCACATGCACAAATACGTGTGCATGTACACACACGTATGTGCACGGACTCCCTTTATTTTCCTCTTTCTCTCTCACACGCACTTTTTTTTTCTCCACTCTGACCGCATGGTTTGAAAAGGGGCCAGTCAAGCAGATGTTCTGCTACTGGCCCCACAAAGAACTCAAGTGACTGATGGGAGGAATAAAAAGGGAGGACAAAGGAGGCAAACTTCCTCCAGTTCTCCTGCACTGTCGATTTCTCACAAGACAGTTGAGCTGGGAGTCCGACGTGAAGACTTCATGGATGAGGCTTCAGTGATTGTTCTTTAATTGTGTAGATGGACAGGTGCTTCTGTTAGGTTAATGTTTCAGGAGGACTAAAATAATGAACTAAACATGGTGAATAATAGTTTGTGGTGAGTGACACCCAGACAGAAGGAAATGCCACAGTTTGTTATGAAACATATTATTGTATTCTTCTTATTAATAATGTTCCTGCAGTATCATTTGTGACTCACTGATGAGTCCGAGTCAGACAACTTCCCTAAGATTGTTTTTAAGCTTCCTTGTTGGTCCAAAAACCAAAACCTCAGACTTGTCTCAATTCAAAATTAGGGTAATCCAGGTTTTTATGTCTTTAAGACAAGCTTGTAGTCTAAATAACTGATTGCAGGCATTGAGTTTCATGGACAAATATAACTGTGCATCATCAGCATAGCAATGAAAATTTATCTCAAGTTGTTTATTAACTTTACCTAATGGAAGCATAAGGTAAAGAGTATATGTCCAAGCACTGAACCCTGTGGAACTCCATGACTAACTTTGCTGTATGATGAAGATTTGTTATTTACATTTACACATTGGAATCTATCCGATAATTATGACTTCAACCAATTTAGAGCTATTCCTGTAATTCCAGTATCATATTCAAGTCTCTGTAGTAGAATATTGTGATCAACTGTATCAAATACAGCACTAAGGTCTAACAGGACCAGTCTAGACACAAGTCCTGAGATGATGTCTGTTGTGACTTGGCGCTATATGAATAAACTGAACTGAATTGTTCCCCTTCACTTAAACACAGAATATTGAAAAAGTATTACAGTAAATAAAAACAAGATTCAATAAGAAAAGCAAGAACATGTTGAACATTTCCCATTAAAATACAGAGCGAATGCTTATTGCTGAATGGTTTATTCTGAAAGTTGCTGATGAAGTTCAAACCAGGTCTAAAAGATTTAATCTATGTTAATACGAGTTGAATTTGAACAGCTGATATTTGCTGAAAGCAGGAGAATAAAAGTGGAACGCAGAAGCCAAATGGCAGAAATGTGTAGAAAAGGTTAAAACAGGGAGAGAGGCTTTAAAGATAAAAAAAAATGAATTTAGCAAAAAAGAAACTGAAATGAGCAGAAAACAGCTGAAATTAGAAAAAAAGTAGCTACTTTTTTTTTATATAAATTGAAAGTAGCAGTCAGAGGCTGAAAGGAGCATAAAAGTTGAAATTAGCAAGAAGCACAAAAGACCAAAATCTGCAAAACTATACATACACATATATATATATAT
>NC_056500.1:13607430-13666292 GCF_014905685.2 Nematolebias whitei
AAGAAAAAAAGCTTAAAATTAGTAAAATATACTTCAAAATAGCTGAAAAGAGAAGAAGTAGAAAGGAGCTGATAAAAGCTGAAATTAGCAGTAAATGGTTTTTAAAACGCACAAAGGGTTTGATGGATGTGAAGACAAAAACATTCCCAAAAAAGCAAAAATTTTCAAAGTATAAAATTGCACTAACACCAAAAGTCACAGCAGGAATGTTCTGGATGAGATGAACATTTTGATACATGAACTGTAGAAATAGCACAAAAATTCTGGGACGAGTTATGTGCCGAAAATTGTACAGAAGAAAAATGTGTCTCAATAGTGAGAATGATTTATCAACATTCACACAGTTAGTCAGTGTGTCTAAAACACCTGTTAAATATGAAGAAGGAGCAGCCTGTAGTAAAAGGAATAATGAAGTTGAAGTCATTTGTTCTCATCCTGGCTGAACGTCGTCCGAGCGCTTCAACTCCTTTGCTTCAGTTCAGTTCTTTTAACATCCCCGCAAATATTTGGAAAAATGGGGGTAATCTTCAGCGAGAAAATTGCACTAATGGCACGTCTGCTCAGACCAAACTTCTGCATTCTTCCACTGCATCTGTCGTCTTATCCCTCGACGCCCCCATCTTCTCCCCCCACGCTTTCCCTTTTTTCTCTCTTTCATGCACAAACACACACTTCAGAGCCACAGCCTGCAGGTTTTGACCTGTAAATAACTGCCCAGACAGGGTCTAGTCAGTCAGTCGGAGAGGCAGGACGTGGCTTCGGGGCCTACATGGCTCCTGCAGGGCAATAACAGATGCTTATCATGTTTTACTGAGGGTGGGTGCAGGCGGAGGGAGGGGCCCTAAATCAATTATTGGCTCCGACAATAAATGCCTTCAATCACGGGCAGACATTGTCACTTTAGAAACAGACAGCCAAGAGGAGTACAGATTGAATCGGAGTGTGTGTTGGTGTGCGAGCACTGAAGGGGTATACAGTGCGCATGTGCACTCACACCCACTGCAGCTTTTCAGCAGCTCATTCTAAGCAACAGCAAACAGTTTAAAAAAATCAAGTAAAACGTGCTCCATTCCATTCCCCGCCGTCTCGGATGCTCTCGAAGCTTCCGGCTGTGCTACAAGCAGGGACAGGGGTCATGTGCAAGGTCAAGAAATGACAGGATTAGTCGAGATACACTTCAGATGAAAGTGTCACTGTGATCCATCATGAAGGCCGTGCTTTTTAGGTTCTAGTTTTCACCAAAGGGGATATAAATTGGCCTTAGTGCAAGCAGTAATAAAGATTAAAGTTTGAGGAGACTAATTCCCCGTGACAGACAAAATCCTGATCGTTTGGAAAAAGTCAAAGATGATGTAAAGTGAACGTGTGGGTAGTTAATGACCATCCTCCTTACTGTTTCCTGCTGAGGCAGACATTTTTCTGGCGTTCTCTCTCAGCAGAGAGTTAGGCACATATTTCCCCCTGAGATGAAGATTGTTCTCGCAGCTGTTTGCTGAAATGCTTTAACAGCAACGGTAATTTAAAGTGCAGCTTCACTGCTCTCTAAACCATTTTTTAGAGTCACGCCAGGGACAATAAAGTAGCTGTTTTGATCAAGTGGCTGAATTTGCATCCACTTTGACCTCTGAGTTTGGTTGTAAGAAAACATAATCTGTCCCCTGTCTGTAAATGAACTGTGTTCAGACACTTTGTTATTTAAAAATCATATACTGGTAGGCTGAAAGTTAAAAAGGTACTCGTTGCAAAGTAAGAAATCAAACATATAAAAGGTTTTCCGACCTAAGCTTGTTTGAAAGTTCTTTTACTCCAGCAGTTCTTCAGATAAAATCAACATGCAATTCTGAAATGCAGGTACGCACTCAATGTAAACAAAGTAACTAAAGATGCATTATTTACTCAACAAATCTGAGCGTAAATACAAATACATTAAAAAAAAATCTGACTTCTTGATGCCAAAAGGCGGTGTCCCCATAATGGGTGACCTATTTTCAGCCATTTTGACTGCCTAAATAAAGGAAGAGGGCCACCTGCATCATGAAGGACCCCACTCACCCAGCACACACACTTTTTGCCCCGCTCCCCTCAGGCAGAATACTGTAATGCTACCTGGTTATGTGCTGCTGACTATCCATGATGCTGATCTCATGCTGCTGATTTATTTTCATGCTGCTGTGTTCATTCGTCCTCATCTGCTCACACAGACTCATGTTCGTGCTGCTGTTTGGTGCATTGTTTTGTACTATTGGTGCTTAGCGTATTCTAAGTTTAGCGTATTTCTTAGTTCATATCTTGGATCTTATTACTGTTTTTCTTTACAATTTGTATTTTGTTGGATGTAACTTTTGCTCCACATCATGTGACACATGTGAATGACAATAAAGACACCTTGACCTTGATGTGCAGATGTTTCCCACTTGTTTTTGTGTGTGTGTGTTTTTTGGATCTGGTCTTCATGAGATTGCAATAAGTGGCTTTAAATAAGTACTGTTGTTCTCTCTCTCTCTCTCTCTCTCTCTCTTTTTTTTTTTCAAACCCAACTCAAACTCAAAATCTGTGTGGACTTTGAACCAAGGAAATATTTCAAACATCTGAGCTGCAAACACGAGGAGGCGCGGCGCTAGAGAGGAGGGAGAATAGAGGAGTGTGTGTCTGTGCATGCGCGTGCATAACACAGAGAGAGAGAAAGCAGGACGGGGAGGGGTGGAGCAGTGGAGCAGTGGAGAGGTGACAGCGGAGAATGGAGAGCAGCCCGTCCGCTCCGCGAGCTTTGACCGGGGACAAGCTTCTCGGTCCTTCCCTTCCGGAGCCAACGTGCTGAAAGACACCGGGAGAAGCTACATCTGGACGGGGGGGACAGGAAGGGAATGGCTGATCCTCTGCGGAGGACTTTACTAGCGAAACTCCGGGGGAAAAAGACCAAAAAAGGAGCGACGCTCGGCGGCTGCGGCGGTGGATTCGGATCTGCTGCGGCGGCCAACGGGAGCCGAGGAGGTAAAGAAAAAGTTTTGCAGACGCAGCGAGACCTGGACGAGGCTCTGCGGGTAGTTGTGCTCACAGGGATGGATTTGACGGCTGAGAGAATGAGTACGTACGAGAATTGTGTGGAAGCAGAGGGGGTCACGGTGGTTCCGGAGCGCTGCGCGGCAGTCGCTTCGCGTCGAACAGATGCGCAAAACGCGTTTAGGGAGGAAAGCAGGGGCCACCGGGGGCCCGGAGCCGCAGCGGGGAGCCCCTATGTCCAGATGAAACACTTCGTTTCGGTGCCGAGGCAGCGCAGCGTCGGGGACTCCATCGGGTTCGGGGACAGTTCCTGTCATGTGCTGGAGCGAGCGCAGGTACAGGCGCAACACCCAGGGGCCCTCACACCCGCAGCGAGCTGTGTCGGTGCGGGGACAGAGCTCAGAGGATTGTCCCACATGGCAGGAACTGTGGGGGCTGGACAGGAAAGCAGGTCCAACTGGACTTTTGACAGCGGTCCAACTTTGGAGACAAATTCTCCAAGTTGCGCAGCGGCTGTGTATCCAAAGTGTGCAGTAAGCGCAGAGGAAAGTGTTGTAATAAGAAACATTGAGAGCTATGGACCTGACTGTTTAGGGGACACTAGAGAAACAGCAGGCAGTCCTCAGAGTCCATTTTTCCCTACTGAGTTACAAATTTGTGATATTAAAAGGACATCTTTGTGCTCCACACAGGGGTCCCACAGATACCCTTTAGATAGTGAAGATGATGATTACTATGATAATGAAATTTTACCCTTCTATGAAACAGCTAGACCAAAAACTAACGTTGATAGGGAAGATATTGAAGAACCTGGTCAGGATAAAGGGCAGGTGATTAACTGTAATAGCGCCCATGAAACAGACAGGCTCCGAAACCAGCTGCAAGAGGCTTACTACCTCCTTATCAATGCCATGAATGATATCAGCTTAGATTTCCAGCAGATTGGAGAAGATTTAGCGGCACAGCAAGCCACCTCTTCCTGTAGTAGCCACTCAAGGGACAGCTTGTGCTCCAGGTTGTCTGTCAAAAATGTTGACAGCGACTCCTGGTCATCAGGAGGCAACCACAGTTCTCAGCATGGATCTGACACTGAATCGCTCCTTCTCTGCCTCACTGGGAACCTAGAGTCAAAGTCTAGGTTGACTAGTAAGAGCATGAGCAATCTGTCTTTGACCATACGGCCCACAATGTTGCGCTCTGCAAGTGATGGAGCTATCAGGTATCAAAGCAAACCCACATCTCCTGTCCAGACAGAAGCCTATGATGATAAAGGAGCTTCAGAGACATTAAAGGCTGTGGTCACAAAAGCCGAAGGGCTGCCTGAACCGTATGTTCTTTGCAGCGGCATCAGCAGTGAGGAGCTACGAGGTGCTGGAGGTGAGGAGGACCAAGCTGAGCAGCTCAATGAGAGCAGCAGCTCGGTTAACAGCCTCACGGGTTCCTCTGACAGCAACACAGAGGTATTAGCAACACATCAAGATCAGGAGACCAAGCAGGAACAGGCTGATGTCCGAACGCAGGTCGTTAACTCGGCCAACAAAGCCCACGGAGTCACCGTCAACAAGATGCAGGAGTGGATGCACAAGGGTCGCTTGCTGTCGTCTGAGATGAAACAGCGCATTGAAGGCTCGTCTTTGCCTCGCGGTGGAGGCCAGACTCAGGACCGGGCCTCTCTTCAGGCTAACCTCAGACCAGGGACCCAGACATGTGTCCGTGGTGGTAAATCTGTCAAGACCAAGTCATCCACAGTGAAAACACCAAGACAGCTGCAGCCAGGTAGGAAGGCTACACGATGTGGCTTCAACTCCAGGGCATCCTCTAAACCAGAGACCCCTCATCCTTCTTCCTCCTCGTCTGATTGTTGTCATCCACTTCCACTTGTAGTAAACTTCGTCTGGTGGCGGTTCATCCTGCACTCCTCCTCTGCTGGATGCAAAGCAAAGGGACGAGACATCTCAGACCTCTTGCTTTCTATTTGAAAGATGCTATAGCGGGTGGCGGGTTTCTGTCCTTCACACTAATTTAGGTGCATTTTAACACTAAATTAATCACACGCCAGTTTGTAGAGCAGATTACTCACAGCGTAGATCAGTAACAACTAACTCGCTCTCCTGTTAGAGTGGTCTTTGTGGTGATGGTGGTGGGGGCTTGTATGTTGAGTAACAACACATTGCCCGAATGTGAGCAACATGCAAATGTTTTTCTACTTATGTTTTGATGGTTTGTTTGCAACCGTGTGTGAAGACATGAAAATGTCTGTATCATGAGACCACAGTGGGTAAAAAGTGACATGCTGTCAGAAAAAAAACTGTTTAGGTTGGATTTCAACTACCTGTATAAAGTAAAGTAAAAGTAAAGTGCTATGTGTTGTCATCATTGTATGTTCCCATACAATGGCAAAATTGGTTCTCTGCATTTAACTCATCACACCTGGGATACACCCAGGTGGAGCAGTGGGCAGCTATGTAAGCACCTGGGGAGCAATTGGAGAGTAGGTGTCTTGCTCAGAGACGTCACATGTGGGACAGGCTGGGGCAACCTGGACTTTCAGGTCCCGGGTCGGCTGCCCTGCCTCTACCCCATCTTGGCCCCCATAAAATTCCATACCATAGGAAAAGAGCAAGTTTAGAAGTAAAAAAAAAAAAAAGTAATTGTTGTGTTGGCTGAAGAGTTCATACTAAAAGATCATTCTTGAAATTTTGAAAGCTATTCAGATATTTTTGCTAAAAACAAAGTAGTATTTTATCCATTCTGATTTGATTTAATCTCATAAAAAATTCAGCCAGTTCAATTATAAGAATCAGGAACTGTGTTTGTTGCACAGAATGAAGAAATACCCTTGTTCTATGAATCAAAACAGTACCATTCTTCATTTTACCACCAGTTGTCTGGCCTCCTAAAGTAATGTGTATGTAAAATTGTGTATCTGTGAGTACCAGCATGTCTGTGAGTTGTTGTGACAGTGTTCACGGCAGTACACAGATGAATTATTGTGTGCCCAGCCTGTTATCAGTGCTGCACTGTTAGAAACAGATCACTGGGATTATGTGGCAGAGAAAGATTTATCGCCACTGTTGACCTTCTTATTGCTCCACTTTTACCTTCAACCACCTTTTAGTTCAGTAAAAAATCAGAACTTGGTAGTTTCCATGCATTCACACCAATTCTTATTCTCATTTTTTCCCCAGTTATAGCTTTCCCTGCTCGTAGTCTCCACTGAACTGTTCCACAGCTTTAGCCAGAGGAATCTGAACCAGGAGAGACGCCAGGGCAGTAACTTTCTGTGGTTGTGGTGTGTGTTTTGTTTGAGTAGGGGGGGCTATACTGTCATGTCGCCTTCCTCCCCAGTCATTTGCTCCTGACAGCTCCATGGTAACCAGCATTTTAAAGAGACTTGGGATGGAATTTTTTGGATGCCATTGCTGTTGTTTAACTTGTTTGCGTTGTCACTCAATTCCCCACCATGACTGAACAAAATCAAAGGTGATTAAGTATTCATTAAGGTCAGCCCTGGGCTTATCATGCCACTGTGAGGCTCTTAACACTTTACAAAGAGCCATTTAGGGAGGAAAAAGGACAAAGTTCTCTAAAGCTCAAATTGCTTGGCTTGGGTTAAGCATTATGTTTCACTTTATTCATGCAGCTTTTTAATATTATTAGCCTTCTGAACACAGACTTGTTTTGCCCATTGAGTGTTGTTTGGGAATTGAACTTCATTTTAAAGTCGTGAAAGAAACAATTTAGCTTAGCAAAATTTGATTTCATATGTTTCTACCCTAACTTGTTATTTAATCAGAGGGTGTGGAATTACAGTAATCCCTCGATTATCGCAAGAGTTACGTTCCGGACACCTCCACTTGAAAAAGTGAAAAACCGCAAAGTAGAAACGCTATATTTATTTTAGTATTTATATATATTTAAAGGTTTTAGAACCCTTTCCCACACTCTTGCAATGTTCTAAACTCTTAAACCTATGCAATTTTAACAACATACGTATATGTACTGCACAGTAGCTACAGTACTGCAAAATTTTATGAGGAACTCATCAGTTCTGGTCCAGTTCTGGTCCGGTTCCGTACGGCTCTCTGCATCCACTGAGCCCCGAAGTCACTATGAATAAGGATCAAACTTTTTAGGTAGGTTCAGATTGGATCAAAACTTTCCCTCCATTTCGGTAGAAAGCAGCGTCTGGAAGCACTGTTGGATTCTGGGTAATGTAGTCATTTTGGACAGGCATTACAGTGTAGTCTTACTGAAAGAAAACTACAAAATGTCATCACCTGTCCAAAGTTTTTCGTTAACTTTTTATCTGCACCGTCCTAATCGTGCAAGTAATGTTAAAGTTGACAATCGTTGAAAAACCGCAAAAGAACGAGTCCCCGACAGTCAAACAGCAAAGTAGCGAGGGACTACTGTATATCACTTTGGAGTATTTCTCCTTGTGTGCATGCTGAACGTTTGGGAAATATTCTGCACATAGGCACACTTCCACAGTCTTTGTGCATGTGCATATGTTGAAGTTTAACCATTTAGATATTTACATTTTTTGTTTGAATGTGTTGGAGCCGTGAGCGTGCTGGCAGGCATGTGTTACTAAGGTTAACACTGATTAACAGCCACATCTGTTTTTCACATTTGAAACTACTCCCAGCTGCTGCTTCACTTAATTTAGTTAGCCTAATGAAAAAGTCTGATTACAAGGAGAGGTGATTTGTTTAGTTTTGTCTAATGTTTCAAAATTAGGCTAACAAACGACGAGTTGTGGAAATGAAAATTTAATAATACTTTTACTAAAACGCAAACACAAAACACAGAGGAAACCGTCTGGTCTGCAGTTATGCCACAGCTCATAAGGTGCTAACATTAGCAAACGGTATGACAGAATATCACTTTAAAATGACCGTATTATCCCTTGGACATGTTTTGCATTTATGTAAAGAAAAGCTTAACTGGAAAAAAATATATAATTTCATGTTTAAAACCTGAAATTCTTTGTCAACTGATTCACAGATAGAAGATATTTTTGAAATCATAATAAAGGTATTTTTTTTCAACTCTGATGGGAAAAAAAAACAAATCTGCTAAAAGTAAATTTCATTGCATTTAGTTGCAGCTTTGTTTCCCCCTTGTTTTCAACTAAACTACCATATTTTTTGTCCTGTAAGTCACAGTTTTTTGCATAATTTGCATGCCCTGCGACTTATACGCCAAAGTGACACATTTATTGATTTTCCCCTTATTTATAAACCAATTTTTTTGTTTGAGATATGACTGTTTTCATTCATTCTAACTGAAAATATTGAACACTATACTAATATTGAACAATATTGAATTGAGAAAGCTCCTCGGATGAGGCGCGAAACGTCTTCTGTTCCAAATAAAGTCCAGTTGTTTTTGTATTGAACGCTTTTTGAATTGAACACTACCATTTTTAGCCATTAGATGGCACTCAAGTAGTGTGGCATACTGTTGTGTCATGTAATAGGTAAAAGTGGCTATTAATGACACAGTCGTCTTGGCATAGACTGACACCGTCGTTTGCCTGGAGCAACTGTCAAATCCGCTTCACTTTGCTGTGCCGCCCGGGCGAAATGCAGCTAATTTGACCATTGAAGTGCATTTATTAAGTAAAAGTTCAACTGAGACACACCTTTTATTATAAACTTGAGCTAACACATTGTTTTAGGTGCTTATCTTGTTAAATTTAGAAGAAATGAAACAGCGACTTGTCCCTCTGCACGTTCATGTTTCCGCGTATCGGCTTTTGAAAATGCAGCTGATTTGACCATCAAAGTGCATTTATTAAACAAAAGTTAGACTGAGACACACCTTTACTATAATTTTGAGCAAACACATAATTGTTTTTAAGTGTTAATCTTGTTAAATTATTGTAAAAAGTCCTCCCATGCACGCCCCCGCGGTCAACATTTGGCAGCCCATCGAATTATGGCACAACACCGGCCCACATTTCCAGGTGGTCATCGGTGATGGGTAACAAATGCGATGCATCATCAGTGACTTATAATAGATGCAACGTATACGGCAAAACATTTATGGATTTTTCCACTTTAGACATATTTGGACTGATGCGACTTATAGGGCGGTGCGACGTTTACAGCGGAAAATACGCTAAGCTTATTAATACAATTTTAGAAAATTCAGATTTAAATGTCTGCAAGCAAAGAGATACAAGTTTAACTCAAGCTAACCGTTTCATTTTCAGGATGAAAAACATTTTAGGTTCAGTCAGCGTCTCCTGACATTTAATCATTAATATTGGATTGTTTGGTGGATTCCTGCTGCAGTTGTGAGCTCAGGTGTAATCGAATCCTCCTGGACTGTGGTCAAACCCTGTCAGGAGGTTGTGGCATTTGGTTTCTGCTTGTTACTTAGCTACCTTTTTATTTGTCTTTATTGTTTTGTGTGTTTTTCCTCCCCCATAAATGCACAACTAAGGGTGGAGGCACAACGATTTGTCTTGTCTTGTATGTCTACCAGGACATATTTATTAGGATGAGTTTCTCTAAAGAGATCAGATGATGGAGGAGAAATCTGAGGCATCAGGGTTCGTACCAGGATGGTTTTATGAGATGCATGAGTCACTTGATAGTATCTGCAAAGTGAGGTGAAAAGACTAGAATAGTGATTATCAGTATCAAATGGCCCTTTTTGTGTAAGTTCTTAAAGTACATCAATTGATTTTTTTTGTTGCTTGCTTCCATTTGATCCATGCTCTGTCCCCTTTCTTTATTTTTAACCAAACAGATAACGGGAGAATTGAGAAAGAACTTCATCTTAGTAAAGAATTTGGGTTTCTAGCCAACATATGGAGGAGGAAGTGTCAGGCAGTGTTGCCAGTATGCCTCAGTGGGATGCAAGTGTTGACATGTGATGTAACCCCGAGCGATCTCTGCTCTGTCCCGATGTGAAAAGAAAAATCTACATGGAGAATCCTCATTAGCATATGAATGAGTGTCAACAGGAATGTATGGCACACAGCAAAAAGATTCCTTCAAAGAGGAGCTCAGAAACTCTGTGTACACAACAAACTTTTGTTTGAGCGGAGGAGAAGACTAGCTGACGTGTGTTTCGCCCTTATCAACGTAGGAGCCTCTGTAAGAAAAGAGATATTCAGAATTGAAATTAGACATCTATGGGAAAGAGGATCACGGGTTTTGTTTGGCTGCTCACAGAACTTGGACATAAATATCTACTATTAGCCTCACATGGTGGAGTTCTACGTCACATCCAGCTTTTTTTTACTGATAGCTTTATAAAGCAAAACAGTCCCCATCTGTGCACTTCTCTCTTTTCTCTCTTTTGTTTCTTAATTTTCTGACAAAGAGGTGCAGCTCTGTATTGTTTGCTTTGGCCATCTGTTACCTTTAAGGTCAGAGGTGTGGGTTACTGAGCGCATGTTTGAATCAAAGTAAAGCTGCTATACGTTTTGGCATACATACAGTCAAAGACAGCATTTATTTGCTCAACATGGCCGACATAAAGAAAGTGATTTTAGATATTTGTAATATTAATGGTTTCGTCTTCTTTTTCTTTTGTAATACAGATGCATCTTAAAAACATAGACTATCATCCATCCATCCATTATCTTTACCCGTTTATTCCATTTTGGGTCACGGGGGTCGCTGGTGCCCATGTCCAGCAATCACTGTGCGAGGGGCGGGGTACACCCTGGACGGGTCGCAAGTCCATCACAGGGACACATAGAGACAAACGAGACAAACAACCATTCACTCTCTCACTCACACCTAGGGACAATTTAAAGTTACCAATCAGCCTAACATGCATGTTTTGGTCTGTGGGAGGAAACCGGAGAACCTGGAGAAAACCCACGCATGCACAGAGAGAACATGCAAACTCCACCCAGAAAGGCCCCTGGTCCGGGATTTGAACCATGTCAGCTTGCTGAGAGGCAGCAGCTCTACCAGTTGTGCCACCGTGCTGCACACTGTCTGAAATGATTGAATCTAATGATCTACATTTTTTAGATGCACCTGTATTTGATCCCTTTCTTTAACACTTCAGAGGTGTTGACGTCCTTATTGTGATGTGTTTGCTATGATCCTGCATAAATGGAGAAAAATGTGACGTATAACCCAGTTTGGTTCAATATACACAAACTTAAAGTGTGTTTTTACTGCATTTATATAAAATAATTATATAAAATTAATATTATAGGATTTTAAAACCATTATTTTGTTCTGAGAAAATTATTTAGTCTTGTTTACCTTTTTATACATAAAATAAAAACTACTAATAACCAAATTATTTCATCAGTTCTTTGTAGATCAACCTCACCCTGCATTTTTCTTCAGAAAAATAATTTCATGCTTTTGTTTTCTTTTATTATCCCTTTGTGGATTTACCTTTAAGAAAACATCACTTTGATTCAGTTTTCAAATACATCTTACATTTTATTTACCCAAGTTGGGCAAGTTCTTGGGCATTTTTAAGGAAAGTTGCCCAATAAATTCCTTGTTTTCAAAGACAAAAAATAAATAAATGAAAAAGCTAAAATCTCCCTCATTAGGGTCTGCCTGTGGCCTGCTGTTTGTTTTGGAAGCTGCTTCTCCCGTGAAAGAGTGTGACGGTGGAGGGAGACAGCAGTGAGGCAGTAAATCTGGATCTGGGATCTGGAATGCTGTTCGTGTCAGAACATGCATCCTTTTGCACTCATGAAAGACCCCTTGGAGAAGTCGGCATGTTGATAACAACTCCATACAACCACCTTGTCTCTCTTCCTGCTTGCTGAAGCTTGGCAGCACCGTTAGCCTTGGACCTTTTTGCTGATTTTTGCAAACCCCTGAAATCTGCTTGAAATTTCAGCCACTGTTTTAGTTTTGCAGTTAAAAATAATAATAAAATAAAACAAGATTTGCCGCAAGTTATCAATGGCAGGCTAAAAAAATCTTCAAATTTGAACATCATTGTTCTCCAAAAAGTGGACAACTTTACAACAATTACCCATTTTCTTTCCTTCTGTAGGTTCTCTCCTCATAACTAAGTTTTGCACTACTTATTGCCAGCGTTGAAAAGGTTATAAAATCCAGTCAAGGCAGAAGAGATGAAACCAGAGCACAGCAGATGAGCAGATCTTGGCAGCTCAGGCCCACACAGCAACTCAAGACTTGATAAACCACCAGCAACATTTTTCCATTTTAAACAGGGCAAAAAAATAATATCAAAGGTCTTCAAATGCCTCAAATCCAGCATGATACAAATAGCTGCTCAGGTTCTGAATCTAAACCCTCTGAAAAACTAAGCAAAGCAGAAAAGATGAAATACATTAAAAAAATACCCTGTCAGTGTTGTGGTCATGTTCTAGTTGAAATGAAGCAGATGTTAAAGAGGCTGTGGCGGTTTAAACTTTTGGGATCAGGAATGCTGTTTTTGTAGTTGAAAGCTGAAGTATACAGCATAATAACTAACATCTTGCACAACTAGCCGCCTTGCAAGAGATTGGCATCTCTAAAAAGACCAATAAAGTTGTAGTAGAAGAAAGATGAAGAAGTTACCTGGATAATGTTTTGAAACTTATCTACTGGCATTGTACCACTTTCAGGTTTCATCCTCTGTCGCGTTTATGCGTCACCACTGACAACCCGGAAATGTGGGCCGGTGTTGTGCCAAAAAAATCGATTGGCTGCCAAATAGTGGTCGCAGGAGCGTGCATGGGTGGACTCGCTGTGCATTTCTTCGAAAATTTAACAAGATAACAAACTAAAAACAAATTATTTGTTTACTTGACTTTATAGCAAAGGTGTGTCTCAGTTGAACTTTTACTTAATAAATGCATTTCAATGGTCAAATTAGTTGCATTTCGCCAGGGCGGCGCAGCGAAATGAAGCTGATTTGACGGTTGCTCCAGGCAAGCTGGGTGATGTTGTCAGTCTGTGGCAAGCAGATTGTGTCATTAATAGCCATTTTTACCTATTACATGACACGACGGCATGCTATACTTCTCAAGTGCCATCCAGCAGCTGAAAATGGTAGTGTTCAATATGTTCAGTCAGAATGAATGAAAATGGTCATATCTCAGCCATAAATTGGTTTATAAATATAGCAAAAAAACATAAATAAGTTGCTTTGTCGTATAAGTCGCAGGGTATGCAAATTACGCAAAAAAAAATTAGACTTATAGGCCAAAAAATACGGTACCAATTAGCCTAACATGCATGTTTTTGGTCGGAAACTTTAGTACCCGGAGAAAATCCACGCATTCACAAAGAGAACATGCAAACTCCACCCAGAACGACCCGGGTCGGGATTTGATCCGACACTCTGCTCGCTGAGAGACGGCAGCTCTACCAACTGCGCCACTGTGCCGCCCATTTTCAGGTTTTAGTCAGCAAGAATAAAAATAAAAAAGTAGAACAAAAGCATGAACGCAATACTCTGTAATTGTAATTATTTCTACTGTCATTCTTTAAAAGAGACTTTTCCTCGTTGTTTTATGGCACAGCCACACAAGCGAACACTGTACCTAAGGCTGTGACGTACAAAATGAAAATGCCCCCCACCCCTTAGGTCTGTAATTTGGTGTACAGCCTGGTATGTATGAAAAAATAATTTTCCTGCTAAGAGAAGTAAGCATTAAAGCATGTGGAGGGGCTTGTCAGAGAGCTGGAGAGGATCAAAACAGTCTTTTATATGAGCTTGCTCTACAAGTTGGAGCAAGACCCTGCCCTCTCTCAGCGCTGCCTTTTCTCTGTCACACACATAAACATGCTTGTTTTTTGATTTGCCCCCATCTGGTCTGAACCCTTGTGGCCTTTTTTGTATCCAAGTGGAAAGCTTTGACACTTGTAGCCTCACCAAATAATCTTTTTTTACGGGGACATTGAGTGTCCTTGAAAGACATCAAATCTTAATATAAGAACATCCTGTTTTCAAAATAAGAGGACAACTTGACAGCAATGACCCTTTTTCTGTAGGTTCTGTCCTCATAACCTTTTTCCGTGCTATAAAGTATTATTAATACTACAAACAAATTGTCCTTGGCTGCACTCATGTCTCCATCCCTCTCTGCTTTTTATATGTCAGTGGTTTATTGTCCCTTTTCTCTGAGCTGTTGTGACAGGGATGTGTGCACAAAATCCCTGTTTCTCCTTTGGATTCAGAGTCCAAAAATTCCTGAAGTTGAATCAAAATGGGATGACTTTGCAGTCAAAAGGTCAAAGTGCTGGAGGGGATTATGGTAGGTGATTCAAATTAGATGGTGATGATTCATCCAGAAGTCATAAAACATCTAAATTAAATAAGACAAAGATGAAAAGTGTGAAGTTTAGTGACTTTATAATACTGGAGAGCAAAAACTATATTTGGATGTCTAAAAGTATAATTCCAGAAAGTTATTATTTCCTCACTGTGGGTTCTTGATACAGATGTTTTCTTCAACTTGTCATTACTTGAGTAGGCAGAGAGTAGGAATTCAATTCTGTAATTCAGTTTCACGTCAGTAATTACTAAAATTATGATCATCCTGATAATTGGTGTATTTTTTTATATCCCAACCAAATTGTTTTATTATCTCCTGGCATGATGATGTAACCCTCATGATTTCTTTTTCTTCCCACTGCTCCCTCAGCTTTCATTGAGAATTTCCAAGCACCGTGTGCAAATGGCCGTGAGGTGAGCAGATCATCCAATGAGGCGCCTTCATGGAGGCCGCAGCACACCACCATCACCGTCTCAAAGAAGCGCAACTGGTTGCAGCAGAGCTCCCAGGGAAGGGGTCAGTTCAGCAGGGATGAGCTGCAGGGAGTGCTGGGAGCTGAGGAGGAAGGCAGCCAGGGTCTCCATCAGCTGCCGCCTCCTCCCAGTCCCTCTCCGGACCACCTGAGACACCAAGGGGTAGCACCGCCTCGGCCAGTTCATCTACAGCTCCCTCAGGTTAGCTTCTTCGGCTGAGGATGACAGAAGCCCAACACAGTGATAAACATATGTTTGATTGAGTTTTTACCTTGTTCTAGGTAACTGTTGGTCAGGCTAAGGTGTCTCCTCACCCTCGGAGCGTGGACCCAGCTGAAGAGAATGACGCAGATGACGAGGGAGAGATTTGGTACAACCCAATCCCAGAGGATGATGAACCAGGGACGTCTCGCCAACCTTCCGTTAGGCTACTCGTCCCGCCTCGAACGGAGTCCCAGAGGAGGCCCAGCAGGGGGGTGGATGTGGTTCAAGACAACATGGTCCTGGAGGGTGTCAGCGGACCAGAGGGGCATGTGGATAGCCTCAGCAGCGGTTCAGGAGACGGGGGTCTGGGGAATGCTGCACATTCCACAGAGGCAGTACATCTGCACAGACAGATGCTCACATGCAAACCTCAAGAGGAAGGGAGCCTTTCCTCAAACAAACCTACAGGTAAGAACAAAAAAAACCTTTTTCTTTGTTCTTTCTACCAATACTGTCAATGACTTTTCTCCATCTATGTATTGAACTCCTTGGGGGCTACCGCTTGTTATTTCCGTCTTCACTCTTAGCACATTTTTGTGGTTGTACATACCTTGAGCGCTGATTATAGCCAGTGCTGATGATGTTTCCAATCAACAGACTTTTTTTTTTGCACTTCTGACACAAACCCAACACATTTAATTATACAGTTTAAATAAAACCCTTAAGGGCTTCCTAATGGGAGCTTAAATTCAAGACAAGAAAAATGTATTAACGGAGTCCAATAAGAGGGTGTCAATCAACTTCTTAATGTTCTCAGATAAGCTAAAACACTCTTTTTTTTCTTATTCAGTTCTTTTAAATTAGAGCACACGGGAGTCATGTCTGTCTAATCATATCTTCTCATGTCAGTGTTCCTCATGAGATGTGGCACAGGATGAATTCAGAACTGACATTCCCGAGAAGAAAAAACAAAACAAAAAACAATTTACTCCAGACTAAGATCACTGAGAGAAGTGTGTTTTTTGTAAATTAGCTGTTATTGGGAGAGACAGATTTATAACCTCTAGATCTCAGAAGAACTCGTAGGAAAGACGCGCAGTATTCTCTTCACTTTCTGCACTTCCCATTTACTTGTGGGTCTGATAGCGACGACAGAATGATGACAGCCAGCACACAGTTCCCTGTCTCTCAGTAAGCCTGGCTTTTTTTTTCTATTTCCAACTTCCGACTTTTTGTTCTCTGTGATGTGGCAACATGGTAGTTTGAACCATTTGGCACATCTTGAACTGAGCCTATAATTACAACACTTTTCTGTGGCACGCAACAGCCATTTCAGTTGTATGAACATAAAGCCAACCTGAATAGTTTGCCTAATACTTGAGTTATTATGTTCACAACAACAGTTTTACAGCACACAAGAAGACTTGAAATGAATTCTGTAATTACTTTCTCCCACAAAGGATCCATCCTCTGAGATTTAAAACCACAGTAACCGAGACATTAAACTTCTTGAAACTGCAGATTTGTTTTTAAACCATCACACGATGTATCAATGAACATTCAGCATTCAAGTCTGTTGATTTAATCCTGATGATGCCTTTTTGTTGGCGGCTAATAAACTCTTATCCTCACTGTCTGGTTTCAAACTTTCGAGCCTCCCTGACCTCACATGTGACTCAGATAAACTTGGGAGATGTTCAGTATGGGATTAGGATTAAACCAGTCCCAAAGTCTCAGCATGGCAGCTCAGAAAATATGCTACTCATGTGGCACAGCATGCAGCAGAGAGCTAGTTAAAAAGGGTATTTCATACTAATTCTAGCCGCACCATATGAAGACAGTCCTTTGAAGCAGGTATTGCACCTTTTATGTTGCATAATAAGAGTATAAATAAATAAATGTAGGTTAATTTATTCTTAATCAAGTTCAATTTAAATTCATCCATCCATTATCTTTTACCCGCTTCTTCCATTTTGGGTCACGGGGGTTGCCGGTGCCCATGTCCAGCAACCACTGTGCAAGGGGCGGGGTACATCCTGGACGGGTCGCAAGTCCATCACCAATCAGTCTAACATACATGTTTTTGGTCTGTGGGAGAAAATCGGAGTGCCAAGAGAAAACCCACGCATGCATGGAGAGAACATGCAAACTCCAACCAGAAATGCCCCCGGACCGGGATTTGAACCAGGGACCTGCTCGCTGAGAGGCAGTAGCTCTACCAGTTGCGCCACCGTGCTGCAAATTCAATTCAGTTTATTTTTATAGCGCCAAGTCATAGCAGAAGTCATCTCAGGGCACTGAGCAAAAGCATTTATATTTGAGCTATGCAGCCTTCCAAGGCCAACAATGGGGAACCGGATTCAGATAACAGTTTTGGGTCAGGCCACCTCCGGTTAATTTCTGTTTACCTTTACAGTCTCACTGGTACATCCCAATGGCGACTCAAAACAGCCAAATTTGTGGTCAGTTTCGCCGAGCCGAGCTTGTAACTTCTCCAAGGTCAATTCCTTCCCACCAGCGAGATTCAGGTGCTGCGAGTAGCCTGTGATTCTCAGCAAGAATTGCGTCCAACTTATGGCTCAGCTCACAAAGCATTTGAGTCTGAGTGTTCGCAGCACAACACATTCCCTCACACAGGCCAGGCAACTTCACAATGGCCAGAACAGCTGCCGACATTTTTCCAAATTGGTTGATATGCCAGGTAATCACCAAATCCAAAAAGCAGAAATCCTGTTACCATAAATCCAATTATGAATGCATCTTCAACATCCTCGACTGACAATGTAAACACACAATCTTCCACTGCCCCCAGGAATCCATAGTGTATCCAGCTGCGAGTGTCCCGTTGGGGCAGGAGGGCTCTCCTTCTCCCGGTCTTCTCGTTGAGAAAATTTGCTCAATTGTGTTATTTATCTGAAGAGCAGATTGGTTTGAATTTAACTTCATTGCGATTGGTTTGAATTTAACTTCATTGCAGAACTCTCATCTTGAGCAAGCATGAAGGCAACAGTGGCAAGGACAACCTCCCTCACGAGGAAGAAACCTTTTGCAGAACCAGGCTCAGGACAAGTGGCCATCTGCTTCAACCAGCTGGGTTTGAGAGGAACAGATACAGAATGGCAGGTCGAGAATCATAGGCTAAGACAGAAATAGTATCAAATGAAAACTATTAAATTTTAACAATTCATTTAAAGGAAATAAGATCAATTTGTCCCCCAGTAGTCAATACTTATTGACTTAAGCCCCCAGTATACTGCCGCGTACATCCATACGCAGAGGTACGCACGTACGTACGCAGAGGTACGAGCGTACCCCCCAGGGCATGTCCGTGCAAAGCTCAAATTTTTATGAACGCATACGTGTACGCGGTGTCGCACAATAAACTGCCCAGCGACGGACTGTTTTGTATGCGACACCAATGTATTAAATTCCCCTTCTTCATCCCTGATCTGGCCTTTTCTTTTGTTTTTTGCCAAGAGGCAAGTGATCACATCCTTCTCCGTTGATGCGATGACTGAAATGGTGAGAAATTGAGGAATTTGTCACAAGCGAATTAAACTCAGGTCCAGCGTTGCTGCAGGAGGGTCTGGAGATTTCCTGGTGGGCTGGTCTGATGTGTGGGCTGTAGAGCCAACGCTCTCTGTTTATTTTATTTTTTTTAGATCTTTTTATTAACAACATATAAACACAGAACACCGCTGCGGCTGAGGCTGCCAGCGCTCGCTTTTTTTTCTTTTTTCTGACCTGTCAATCAATCCAGTAGGCATGTCAGCAAATGACCAATCGGTGACCTCAATTTGTCCCGAAGGTAAACGCCCCTTGTCTGTGAAGCTGCTCTGCAGCTGCTTGGAGTGTACGCTGGAGTATCATGTCTGAACCCTCTGCGTACAGTACAAGTGAACGTACGCGTGAACGGACGTACGCGGCAGTATACTGGAGCCTTTAGGCCTATGGCAGCATAACAAGCCAATCTTAACTATTTGATTTATAAAAAAGGAAAGTCGTAACCCCAGTCTTAAAACTGGACAATGTGTCAGCCTTACGGACAGAAACTGGAAGTTGGTTCCACAAGAGAGGAGCCTGATAACTGAAAGCTCTTCCTCACATTCTGCTTTTGGAAACTCTGAACTGCAAGCAAGCCTGCAGTCTGAGAGCGAAGTGCTCTGTTAGGAAAATATGGAACAATAAGATCTCAAATACAAGATGGAGCTAGGTTGTTGAGAGCTTTGTAGGTTAGAAGTAAGATTTTGAATTAAATTTAATACCAATTAAATATAACACAATGTACCGGTAATATAATATCCATCCATCCATAATTAAATATATTGTAGTGGATATATTTTATGTTTTTATGACATTTTGTCTTATTTCCTTCCGCTTGCTGCCAGTAAGAAGCTGAGTCTACTTTATGTTCTGTAACCTTCAGTTTTCTGTGAGCCGTCTGTAGCTGGTTTATGAAAGTGCAGTTTAACTCGATGCTGGGAGCATTTGTGTTGTTATTCTTTGTTTCCCCCCACCACCACTCCCGCTCCGGAACAGCCTGCTGTATGTTGACTTTGCAATTGGTGCTGGTGGGTTTGGTGACGCCATTTCACACTTCACTGCAAAAAAAAGAAGAGCAACAAGCGCCGATTTGCATCATCAGCGCTCATTGCAGGTTGCTTGTATTTTGTGGATACAGCAGGAACTGTGGCTCACTTTGCTCCAGTGTGTGCCTTCAGTCTCAGTTATAAACTGCCTCTACCTTCCGAGGTTACTGTGGGTAGCTGCTAACAGAGTTTGTATTGACTGCAGAACAACACTCGTCCTCTTTTAACTAGGGAGAGATGGGAGTGGGGGGTATGTGCAATGGGAAAAAGGCTGTCAATACACCTCAGGCTCCCTTCCCTTGATTACAGGCTCATATGAGGTTTGTGTGGAGCCACAGAACCTCTTTTAAACATCATTTGTGAGGTTTTTCTTTTATATTTTTGGCTAATCTGTCAAATAAACAACCTTGTGTTGCTCTTTTCACTCACCTGCACACAACATGCTTTATGTATTGCTTTAACCATTGTGTTTTGCCTCTTAATGTACAAAGTTTCTGCTAGAGTTCACTTTAAGTTGGTACGTAGCGGCTGTGGGTGTGAAAGATTTCTTTTTCATTCACGTAACAGTTTTGTTATATTTTGATGTTCTTGTGTTAATAACATTTATAACCGTATGTTAATAGTTGCTTTTTTCCCCTTTGGAAAGAACCGTCTCTCTCTTTCAGGTTCCAGTTTTCTGGAAACTGGCTGCATGTTGAACCTTACGGAACAGATTTTAGGGACATTCAAAGCAAAAATCAAATGTTTCCCAAAAATTGTCCATTCCTTTAAAAACGATAAAAGCCTTTTATTAATATTTTTAATAACACATGCCACATCATATACAGATGTCATTCATTTTCATTTTTTTCCACCAAAATGTACCAACATTTTGACCCAGAACTTTACTTTCAATGACCTTTTTTTTTTTTTTTTTTTTTTTTTTTTTTTTTTTTTTTTTTTTTTTTGAATGACCTTTTAAGCTTCTTTTAGACCCATGGGGGGATCTGTAGCTTCTTTGTGATTAAAACACCCAACACTTGAATAACCTGATGCTTATTTCAGTGAGGTTAAAGAATAATTCACTTCTGATTCATTCAAATGTTCGTTGTACAGGGTGCATTACACAGAGGCCCACTGAAGTGCGTCTCTCCTCCCTGACAGCTTTTATTAGGTTGTAAGGAAGCCTCTGTTTTTTAAAAAGGTAGGGCCGTAGGGTCTTCTGTCTGAAGCCGTTCCAACCAAACGTAAAACCAGTTCTTGTTTAGCCTTCCACTCTTTTCTACCAGTTCTGGAACATACCAAGGAAAAGTTGTCTTCTGGCATACCCATTGAGGATGAGCGTTATATCCTTACAGCATCCACAGACAGAACTGCTTGCTTTAATACAGCAGACTCATCATCCGGCACCAACGCATTTATCACATAAAATTCCACTTTTTTTTTTCTACCCCAAAGCCTTACATTTACTCTAAATTGGTGGACACCTATTAAAGTCGTTTTTTTTTTTTTTTTAATCTATAGACCATAGGAATACACCTTTAAACCCATGATGGTGTTTAGACGGACTGTCATGTTTGTTTTGCCTCTTTTTTTTTTATGCCGGATGCCCCTCCTGACACAGCCCTCACCATTTACTCGGGCTTGAGACCAACACAAAACACACACTGACTTGTGCTCTCTGGCTGTTTTTAACCCTTAATGGGGAACTTTCAAAACTTCTATCACAAGCTGATGTTTTGGTGTTTTTCTGTTTTAAGTTGAGAGTGGAATATTTCATTCTAATACAAATTTAATGAGCGTATATCTTTTTTTATATAAAATTAGAGATTACTATAAATTCAAAGTATAATTCTAATGTAGCAAAAAAAACACATAAGCTTGTTCCTGTTGCGGTGGGTCATATTTTGAGCAACGGTTTTTGCCTCACTTGGTTTTTAAATATTTTAACACCACTTTAACAGTAACGGCTTTGGGCTTAGAAACAGAGTGCATCCCCAGTATTACATTTTGATTTTTTCATCCGATCCTGCCTTCCTTCTGTTTTTGATTGCATGTGAAAATGACCTCAAAGACCCATCTTGATCTGGAGTACCAACTGTCTGACAGACCTCTCATTTTTTTGCACACGAGTAAGAGCGTCTGCTGAATTAATGAAGCAGTGGAGATGTAGATGACTGTCTGGTTGGCTGCTTCCCTTTGCCTCACCGGATACACTACAGACTCCATGTGTTCTGCCTATTGACTGACTTTTTGTCCATCTGAATGATTTGTTTGTATGGATGATAATGATTGATGGACTTTGGGGGTGGTGAACTCAGAAGAGTGCCCCCAGTCTCTTGTTCTCTTTAGAGTCCATCTGAGGAATCTGACTTGGCCAACACTCAAAAGAGGATCAGAACTATTTCAGGGTTTTTTTTTTTTTTCGGTCACACGGGCAGTAGCTGTTTAGAATTGGCCTTGGTTCATATCGTGACAGTGGCTTCAAACTTCAGAGTTCAGTATCACAGTTGTGAAGAAACTGGACCCAGAAGCAGGTGGACAGAAAGAGCTTGAGTGAAATAACTGATTTATTAAATAAGTAAACAAAACAAGAGGGGTGCCGAGACATCTGGCTGTAGCAAAGACAATGAACCACTGTTGGATTGGGACGGACAGTGGCTGAGTGGAAAGTGGCAGCACCTGTGTCATTACTAATTGGTAACGGGTGTAAGGAGTAACCGACTGGAGAACAACTGAGGGTAAAAATGAGAACTGGCAAAGAAACGCAGGAAGCTGAACCAAAACACAAGGGACAGAAGAATAAAACATGAACCACAAGAAGATATGAAACTAAAAGATAAACTAACTGAACAACTGAAAACAACACAGACTATGACGTTCAGAACTGAAACCTAATCTTGTCGTATCGTTGCTCGCTTTGTTCCGGAGGAAGTCAACATCTCAAAGCAACAATACTGTGCAAGAGTCACTTTAAGATGTAGAAATGTGTACTAGTCTTTATTTTGATGGCTTAAGATTTAATCAATGTACATTCAAGACATTTTATACACAATAACTGTCTCTAATTGAATTTGTTGGACTGCTGTAGATTATTCAGTAACTTTAGTGAGGTATATTCAGTGTTTTTTTTAAGCTATAGGGGATAAAGAAAAGTGCTGAAGCTCTAACGTTTTGCAGCTGGATAATTCGTCCAGCTTTTTATTTGGCTACAAGCACCTTTCAATCCACAAGGAACTTGCATTACCAAAGAATAGTAATAAATATATTTTAAACAGACATTTTCTCTCCCCCGACCTATACATACAGTAGATCACTCCAACGCATTGTAAGCATTGCCTAAAATTTGTGTCCAGCTGGCCACGAGAAAACTAATTCTAGCAAAGTGTCTGATTGGTTCAAGTGTTTTGTTGATTTTTGTTTCACTGTGACTCATAGAAATATTTTTTTAATAAAATGTTTTGATTGATCAGTCATGTGTTAAGCAAATCCTTTACTTGTTATCTGTGTGGGAAACACTATCTGACAAAATGATTGGCGTTGACTGTTCAGTAATCTTTCTTTGCCTGGGAATGTTATTCACATCAAATAAATATCTGCTTTAATTTTGTTATTTGGTTGCAAAAAGTAATTGTGAGGTTGCAAGTGGAAGCCCAGATTGCGTGAGGAAATGCACCCAGCATTAAACAATTGCCAAATCCTTCATGCAAGTTTCTTTGCTGTGGCGACCCCTGCAAAGGGGAGTCGCCAAAATAAATTGAAATGGGTTATTATCACATAGCTGCTTGGTATGCAGCAGTACAGCCAGCCCAGGCTGACTACAATTAGCAGCCACTCAGACAGTTTAGTTGAAGTGTAGCCGAAATTCCTGCAGTAGTAGGCGAGCTAAGCTGTTAGAGGAGCGCTTTGGCAGGGTGCCATGGCGTGCTAACAAGAAGGGCTGCATGCTTGGATGTATTAGCATTGGTTTTGTAACTATTGTAATGAAACGTCCAGACTCCCGCAGCCCCTGAAGGGCTTTCCAGCAATGAAATATTTAGAGCCAAGAGGTGCGGTAGCAGCTCTAAGCTGTGTCCCAGTCACTAAGTTGGAGAGTAAAACCTCCCCCAAAAAACTACAGGACAAGCATGCTATTCAGACTTTATTTGCACTCTCCTTGTTTGTCAGCACACCCTGGCTTTTTCTTTTGACCCTGAACACATTGAACACCCTCATAGGAACATAGACAGCGAACACAAGTGGTTTTTATGGGGACAATCAGGAACAGCAGATTATTCTCTCCGTCCAAGGCTTATCAGAGTTTGCACAAACTTAATTTCTCTCTCACACAAACACACACACACAGTCACACACATACACACAGTCACATTCTTGCAGACCAGGCACCTAATATCTGCAGAATGAATCAACAGCTCAGATTATGTGACTATTATTTACAGTTTAGTGATAGCTACAAGGCCAATTTGTTGCACGATAGAGGATCATAGAGACAAACATTTTATGAGGATCAGTTTGTGTGTCACGTGCACGTCCTCATCCTGCACCTGCACTGTGTCAGCACCACAAATAACCAGCATCATAAATTCCTGGCTTTTGTTAAGAGTTGTCAGAGGCCGGGTGCCTGAGGTGATGACAGGGTCAGGGGTGACTGTGCGTGTTTCTCCTTACAAGTGCATGTTTCCATGCACGCTCTCTTTGTGTTACAGTAAGACAGGGACTGCATGTGCATGGTAAAGTGTTGGGGGTTGGATACAGATGCCAGGCTCAGGTGTCGCCCAGTGGAATGCAGACCTTTTGCCCTTTTGACCCTTGAACATTGCCCTGGAGGGTTGAGTGTCAAACCATTGCTCCTGAACCTCAACTCGTGAGGTGTCACATTACTCTGATGGCTGCTGCCACAAGGCCAAAGGCTACAAAAGACCCAGCTTTCGTGTGTGTGTGGAGCCACAATCATTAACAATGCAGTAGTCATTAACTATCTGAGGCAGAGCTACTAGGAGTGTTGGTGAGCATTGCCTCAATTCAGTAAATGCTATACAAAAAACTAAAAACTAAGCTAAAACATCATTTTGGTATGCTGAAGAGGCTAAAAAGAGTTTGGTGTTTTATGTGTCTATTTTTAGGACTCTCACTCCCACAATCCTTGTTTCAGCCTTGACCAGACCTCTGTGTACCCAACCCCTCCCCAGATGTTGTTTGGTGAATTTTTACCTTCAGGGATCTCTACCCAAATCCTGCCTTCTTAGAGCTCCTCTGTGTCTTTTACTGGCAGGAAGCCATGACAGGGAAGCCCACTCAACCCAGCTAAAGGGGTTTGATGAGGAATGTGAGAGAACAGCCGTGTCCATTTGTACGTTTACCAGCCGGCTTGCCAGCCTTCCAGTCGACCGTCCAGACCTCTGAGTGCCTGGACAAGGGACGCCTTTGTCCCTCATCTGCTGGGTTACTCCCTGCCCCACTGCTGCTCCCCATCATACCCCCCTCCCTTGAGCCTGTTGCACCTCAGTCTTTTCACTTTCCAGGCCCTCAACCCAGAAAAGCCCAGCAGGTCTCCTCTGAAAATAAAGCTGGTGATGTTGGCAGGGTCAGGTTGCTTTTTTACTTAATATTTTTCTGTGTTTTTTCTCTCCGATGTAATCACACATTTTCATTGTATTTTTAAAGATTTTTAATACGTTTTTTTTTTTTTTTTTCATTCATTCAACCTTTATTTAGACAGGTAAATCCCATTGAGCCCTGAGGACTCATTTACAAGAGAGACCTGATTTCAACAAAGAATGATGACAACAATGGACAACAGCAACAACAATAGACAGTGTCACATTTGCAGCACATTTGCAGCACATTTGCAGTTGATGTACAAATCCTAGATTACCAGAACTAGATCACCAGAACTCTGCACAAAAAAAAAAGAATAACTCATCAGTCTTAATTCTTTGGATTTGAACAGCCAGCTTTGTCTGTGTTGGTTCCACTTGATGGCAATTGCAGAAATACTTCAAGCAATCTAATGTGTAAGCTGCAGTACTCTTGGTAGTTTTAGTGATTTTGTTAGTTTTATAGCTTTGCTTCAAGGAAAAATACATAATTGAAAACGTACCAAGATCTACCAGGTAATGGGGCAGCACTAAACAAAAAATAGCCATTGTCCATTTTTCAACTTCCTATTTTCTTTTAGTGTTTACATTTTCCTAAAACAAGCAATAAATAAATAAATAAATAAATTTGCAATGCAAAATGCATTTGGGAAAATCTGTTGAGAACTTCATTGTTGCAGAGCTTAATGATGAAATCCACACTTTCAGTCCTTGGGTCTAAATGTTGGGTGTTACTTCTTCATGAAATTAACCTAAAGTTTCAAGCTTATGAAGGCATCTAGTTAAGCATGACCTGCCTACAAGGTTTACACCAGATGGATGGTTTTTAACTGCAATAATGACTGAGTAACTATAGGGTTTGATGTCTGGACAGTTTCTCCTTTGTGCCTTTACTGGAACTGCAGCTAAAATGATTTCTGTTTAATAATTAATGTTTGAACATGGTGCTTTAATAAACAAGGACTCAAAGAACGTAAATTGTAAATTGCCTCAAAGATGGTCTGTTTAAATAGAGGAGCTGTAATGCCCTTATACAGATCTGAAGTGTTTACAGGAACCATTGCCCACAGGTTGCATTTGCCCCTGGATTACTGGGTTGCATGTAAACTTAATCATTTGGTGGTGTGGCATGAAGGTGTACTACTTTTCTGAGAGGTTGTAAATTGTGATTATTGCATACTCTTTTGGGTTTTAGTCTCTTTTTTTGCCTTTGTTTTCTGGATATTTAAGCAGCTATAGTATTTTTCACTGTATAAGTCATGGTTTTTTGCATAATTTGTATGCCCTGTGACTTATAGGGCAAAGTGACGTATTTATGAATTTTTTTCCCCATATTTATAAACCAATTTTTGGCTGAGATATGATCGTTTTCATTCATTCGAGTGAAAAAAAATGAACATTACCATTTTCAGCCGCTAGATGGCACTTCAGTAGTATGGCATGCCGTTATATCATGTAATAGGTAAAAGTGACTATTAATGACACAAACGGCTTGCCAAAGACTGCAACCATCGACTGCCTGGAGCAACTGAATCAGCTTCATTTTGCTATGCTGCCCTGGCAAAATGCAGCTGATTTGACTGTCAAAGTGCATTTATTAAGCAAAAGGTAGACCGAGACACACCTTTACTATAAAGTCAAGCTAACAAATGTTTGTTTTTAGGTGGTTATCTTGTTAAATTTCGTAGAAATACACAGAGGCTCGTCCCTCTGCGCGTGCCCACTTCTGCAAATCTGGTTTTGAAATGCAGCTGATTTGACCGTCAAAGTGCATTTATTAAGCAAAAGAGACTGAGACACACCTTTACTATAATTTAGAGTAAACAAATAATTGGTATTAAGTGTTAATATTGTTAAGTGCTTGTTAAAGTCCTCCCATGCATGCTCCCGTGGCCGCTTTTTGGCAGCCCATCGATTTTTGGCACAACACCGGCTCACATTTACGGGTTGTCAGTGGTGACGCATAATAGATGCGACTTATACAGCAAAGCAACATTTTCTTTTTTTTTCCCACTTTATTAGACATATTTGGACTGATGCAACTTGTAGGGCGCTGCAACGTATACAGCTGAAAATACGGTACTTGTATTCACAGGTGAAAGGTGGCTTGTTTAATGCAATTAGTGAACAAAATGACTAAAAAAAGGTGGTACCCATTTGTTCATACCCTTATATTTTCTAAACATTAATTTCTGCCTAACAATGTGACAAGAAAGTGTTTGAATATTTCCCAATGTATCATAAATCAGAATTCAAATTGTGTTTAATTAAAGTTTTCTCTTGCCATGCTTATTTTCTAGATGCTCTTGACCTGCCGATTGGCTTTTCTCCGCCCTCAAGCCCCAACCCAACCAAGAAGTGCAGCTCTATCAACTGGTCCTTCCCAGACAAGATCAAGTCTCCACGTACTGTCAGGAAGATCTCCATGAAGATTAGCCGAAAACTCAGTGTGAAAGGGACCCAAAGCAACACGACGAGCAGCAGTGGGAGCAGTCAGTTAGAGCCGAGGGCCCATTCTCCTCGGGCCAATAGGAGTGGGTCTGAAGTTGTCACCCAGACTTCAGGTCCTCCTCGATTAGTCTCATCCGGGGGTGTTCAGTCGGGTCGGAATGTGATCTCGCGCTACCACCTGGACAGCAGTGTGTCTACACAGCACAGCTTCAGTAAGAAGAAAAGCAACTGCAGCTCAAAGTCTGCTATTAAGGGTGGCTACCTGAGTGATGGTGACTCACCAGAACTGGTGGCTAAATCTGGAAAACACAGCTCTGCAAAGGGAAAGGGTGGGAAAGGAAAAGAAACTGAGGGAGGTGGGACCTCAAGACTCAACGGCACAGAGCTGGACATTGACGCGTTCCGTCACTACAGTTTCACAGAGCAGCCCAAGTGCAGCCAGTACATATCTGGATTGATGAGTCTCCATTTTTATGGTGCAGAGGACCTCAAACCTCCACGTGTTGACTCTCGAGATGTCTACTGCGCAATCCAGGTTGACTCTGTTAACAAAGCACGCACGGCTCTCCTCACCTGCCGAACCTCCTTCCTAGATATGGATCACACATTCAACATCGAGCTGGAGAACGCCCAGCATCTGAAGCTGGTGGTGTTCAGTTGGGAGCCCACGCCAAAACGCAACCGTGTTTGCTGCCACGGCACGGTGGTGCTGCCCACGCTCTTCAGGGTGACGCGCACCCACCAGCTTGCTGTGAAACTGGAGCCACGGGGACTGATCTATGTTAAACTGAACTTGATGGAGCACTGGCAGAACTCGTTGGACGGCGGGCCAAACAGAGACCGAGAGCTGCAGGTGTTTGGTGTGGAGGTGTGGCGAGTGGTGGAGAGGGAGAATACCGGACTGATTGTGCCGCTGATCATCAGCAAGTGCATCAATGAGATCGAGAAGAGAGGCTGCCAGGTGAGTGCTAATCAGTTTTTGGTTTATCAGTTTTTATGAGTAATTAAGTGATTAGTTGTAAAAATTGTATTTAAAAAATGGTTTGCACTTTTGAATTTTAGTCCCTTGACTTAAAAACAAAATATTCAGCAGCTGGATTCACTTCTATTTAATGCACTTTTGGTCCCTGTGGAAAAAACTAAACAAATATTCCATTAGTATATACTGTAGGGCGTCAGTGAAGCACACGTTCATTCAATCATCTTTCAAGGCTCTCCCTTCAGGATCACCCCTTTGTTTAAATATGGACACCTTTGGTTCTAGAGAGGCTGAATGCAATGACAACAATGATGTGATGTCATATGGGGATTGTTGTCCCCCACTGTAGAGCAAATACAAAGATTAGAATACCCTCCGTCTGTCTGTCCATCAGGCCATCCATCCATCCATGAATGTTGATATCCATGAAAGTGTGATAACTTAAAAAACAAGTAAGATACCAACTTCCATTTCAGTGTATTTTTCAGTGTGTCACTGCATCTAGGCATAAAAAAGGTTCATATATATATATATATATATATATATATACACACACACACCAACCTCCCCTATCATTAGAGGAAACTATGCTTTCTACTTTTATTATTTTGCTGAAAAGTATAGTTTCCTGAAATGATTATGGTGGCTAAAAAATTTATTTATGGTGGCCAAGGCCATCATTAGCTGACCCCCTGGCTCCACCATTTTTCCTGGTGGTGGATACACTTGCTCCTTCCAGTTGCCAAGATTTGTCACTCTACGCCACCTTGAACAAGGAAAAAAAACTACCTCTGTTCTTATACACTGTGTAACTCTTACACACTTGCACCAAAAACATTAACGTTTACTTGTATTCCCTGTCCAAGTCCTATCCAGAAAAGCACTCATCTCAAAAACTACTGTACAAACAAACATTCACTATTCAAATCCTTCAGCGAGGGGGGACATCAGCGTACCACTTGGCTATTCAGCAACAAAGAAGCTGTAATCAATCACGTTAGATCATCATCTTAAAATTCACAAGTTCCAGAGGACTACATATTTCTATAACCATCAATTTAAAAATACTTCCTGGCTTCAAATCTGGGTGACATGTAAGTAGTATAGTCACTTCTATACAAATATGTATAATCTCATAATCCCAGTCACTTCGATCCCTTTCACATCTTGTTTCCATATGACAAATTGTGCACCTCAAACGGCAACAGGTTGGATTTCATTTGAAAAGCAGGCTGGAAGGATACAATAATGGGCTTTTTGCATGACCATGTAAGAATAGCTAAAGAAATAATCCCACATTCACAGCATCCTTTTAGCGCTGTGTGCAGTGAGACAAGCGCCCGCCCTGCAGCCAGTAATGATGCTGAAAGAATGGAGATATTACGCACATCATAATAGAGTTTCTGCCTTCCCGGGGCGATTGGCTTTCTTATTCAGGGAGGAGAAAGACTCAAGAGTTAAGAAACCGATGTAGTGAGTGGAATGTTCTCCTGGATCATGTGATCATCTCCTATTCTGTCTCTTTCTTTTAAAGCCCAGCAGCTCAGTATTGACAGAGGAGTGAGAGGCTGCAGCATTTATCCTAATGAGAACTGAGGCAGCAGCTGTAAAAGTGTCTGAGCACTGTTTTTGGGTGGAGATATTAAAGGGGAAGTGCTATAAACTGTAGGTGCCTAAGGCCTCTGCAAAGAGCCTGTCAGTCAAATCAGACTGAAGAGAAATACCTGAAATAATGACAGCAACCCTAACTGAGATTTGTTTATGTTTCATACGGATTAGAGAATTTACTAGAAAGGGCGGAAACAATGCCTAAAATGTGTTTTTTTGTCATTTCTCTGTTTATAACTTGCCATCAAAGTGATATGTTTTGTCCAATCTAACTCTCAAAGACAATTAGACGTTTTATTATTTTCTTTAAAAACAATCCACACTCTAATTATAATGAAAAAAGGCCTATGTGTTGTGCCCCAGTGTACTGCCCTTAACTTACGTTTTACTCAGTTCAAAAGTTCAAAACCTAAACGTGCTTCATTCCATCACTTGTAACATTTTATTTTAAATTCTTTCTTACATATTATTATTTGTTGCTTCTAAATTTGTCCTCTTAAACTGTTTCTAGAAATGTTTTCATCCACATGAAAACCAGAAAATGAGCCAAAATGCTGTAGTATGTATGAGAGGCCTGTGTATGGTGATGTACACCACAAATGGAAAACAAGACATGTAGCAGGTCAGCATGATATAAGAAAAATGTGCGATGTTATTGTTTTAGGGGTCTGAGATGGTGTAGAGGCAGGGCAGACGACTTAGGACCCAAAAGTCCCACGTTCGATCCCCAGTCATTGCACATCTCGTGTTGTCTCTGAGCAGCACACCCTATCCCCAAAATGTTCCCCTCTTTCAATAGTTGCCCACTGCTCCACCTAGTGGTGGATGGGTTAAATGCAGAGATCCAATTTCACCATTGTATGGGAACATACAATGATGGCAATACATAATACATTATTATTATTATTATTATTATTATTATTATTATTATTATTATTATTATTATTATTATTATTAACAGTGTGATGTCAACAGCCTCACTTTCTTCTGTAGCACCATTATCTAACTGAGGGGTGAGCATCAAACTCAATGAGTGTCTGTTAGGTTGACCAAATATTTTATTAGCATGCAAAACCTGATTGCTTGCTACTTGAAATACACTGGCCTTTGATTTATTACAATTCAAGCAGTTCTTGTTGATACTGCACTCACTGGTAGTGCGATGATAATGAATCGATACATTGCGCAGCCTTAGTGTTCAGAATGTGGATAAAGCTCGTACGCCGGCTGCAACATGACAGATGAGGTCGACCTCGGATTGGAGGTTAGATTTAAACGGGAGGCTATGAGGTCATCATTTTCTAATTGTTGTGTTTTAATTGTCTACACATAATGAGGGTAAAAGGGGCAGTTCAATATGTTTTTCACTCTGGAACTTGTTTTCAAAGAATACAGTTTGGGGCTTGTAAAATGCTGCTTCTGTGTGGACATAAAGCTGTTTTTTTTTTTACTCTCGTGTTTTCACACGTAAAAAGAAAAACAAATTAATGTTCTCATATGAAAGGTCCCTGAAGCTCTGACTGAAATGTTGGTGCTTGTTTGTATTGTGGGAACAGGAGGTTCTTCGTTTGACAATGAAATGAACTGCGTCACTGTTAAACATGAGTATTTGTAATCACCCATGCAGACATTTAAAGGACTTTGCTGCAGAACTGGAGGAATGTTTGGCATATTGCCTGTAATTTCAGGCTCACATTTCTCTTATTGCTAATCTTTACCTGTCTGGCTTTAATTACCACTGAGCTAAAACTGTCCAAATGTGTTATTCCATCTTTTTGTCATTTTGTTGACTTAGTCCGCCTTCGCTTCTGTTTTTATTATTTTGTCTCGCCTGCCTGTGGCTCACCCGGTGTGACGTCCTTTGTCCCTCTCAGCGTTTCTTCTAATCTTTCTGACTTTCTTTCCTCATTAGAGATGCAGAGCATATTCCGTTATCTGTCTCAGATCAAGTTAAAGAGCTTCCCCACGTTGCAGGCGGTCAGAGGTGAGGATGGGGTCGACGCCACATTCCCGAGGATTTTTGAAGGCTGTGCCATCAAAGCCTTCACAGTTAGACATGCAGCTTTGTGAATTTCTGAATGCTTGTGTGCATCTTTTATGCAGGCTTTCTCGCTCTCAAAGTCTCAGTGAATTGCATGTCTTCAGGGCTTTTTTTAAGCTTTTAAGATCTTGGATGAGGGTGGGTGTTTTGAAAAGACTACAGATGATATCTGAGTCAAAGACTTGTATGAATGTGAGCACTCAAAACCTTTTTAAAGAGATATTTTACAAAGGAAGCTATCCCGATCACCTACATACTGTACATGACATACATGACTGAAACAGGTGAACTTAGATTATGGGACACATTTAAAACATCCTTTAAGTTGTACAATACCTTTATGTTTAGAAGATGGAGTGGTGGTTTTGACGCAAAATGATATGAGTTAGTGTTTTCCTTTGTTGATCAACTTGAGACTTATTTTTAGGGTAAAAATCACTATAAGACACTTGACCCAGCCTCCCAGAAGTTCAGTATAAAGTAGCTTTAAAGTACTATTATAAGAAATGATGATTTTGCAGTTTTGCATTATGTATTATATGAACAGCTTCCTGCAGGATCAATAAAGTTCTATCTTATCTTATTAGGAACAAACTTTAATAATTCAGTACAGTAATAAACTTTGATATGAGCAATAGCAGGCAGCACGGTGGCGCAACTGGTAGAGCTGCTGCCTCTCAGCGAGCAGGTCTTTGGTTCAAACCCCGGTCCAGGGGCCTTCTGGGTGGAGTTTGCATGGTCTCTCCGTGCATGCGTGGGTTTTCTCCGGGTACTCCGGTTTCCTCCCACAGACCAAAAACATGCATGTTAGGCTGATTGGTAACTCTAAATTGTCCCTAGGTGTGAGTGAGAGAGTGAATGGTTGTTTGTCTCTATGTGTCCCTGTGATGGACTTGCGACCCGTCCAGGGTGTACCCCGCCCCTCGCACAGTGATTGCTGGACATGGGCACCAGCGACCCCCGTGACCCAAAATGGAATAAGCGGGTAAAGATAATGGATGGATGGATGAGCAATAGCGATACAGCCTGACAGCAGCTCTGTTCTGGTGTCAGTCTCTCCTTTAGCATTCACTGACTCATCGTTAGTTCTCAGGAAGCTCTCGTCACACTGATCCTTTCATCGATCATCATATCCAGCCTAGTTGCTTGTGATTTTTTTTAAATTTTATTTCAAACCTTAAACTTTGCCAATAGTGTAGAATTTGGGAGGGGTTCCGATAAAAAAAAAATATATATATATATATATAAATATATATATATATCTATATATATTTATAGACATATATATAGATATATAGATATATAGATATCTTCTTTCTTCACTAATTGAAAAGCCTTGAATCATGATGCTCGAGATGAAGTTTAGTGAAAACACAATTGCCTTGTAGAAAAGTTGACCGTTGCTGCAACTGGAACATCAATCACTGCAGCAACACTTAAGTCCACTTTGTTCACAAGAATATTTTCCATCAGCTGTTTCCAAACTTTTTAGCTTTTGGCCCACAAACAAAAGCTGCCGGGATTTGTGACCCGAACTGCTGCTATTAATCATCCATCCATCCATCCATCCATCCATCCATCCATCCGTCCATCCGTCCATCCGTCCATCCGTCCATCCATCCATCCATCCATCCATCCATCCATCCATCCATCCATCCATCCATCCATCCATCCATCCATCCAGTTTACCTGCTTATTCCTTTTCCGGTCACGGATGTCACTGGTGCCCATGTCCAGCTCTCACCGTTCGAGAGGCAGGGGACACCCAGAATGGGTCTCCAGTCAATCACAGGGACACATAGAGACAAACGAGACAAACAACCATTCACTCTCTCACTCACACCTAAGGACAATTTAGAGTTACCAATCAGCCTAACATGCATGTTTTTGGTCTGTGGGAGGAAACTGGAGTACCCAGAGAAAACCCACGCATGCACGGAGAGAACATGCAAACTCCACCCAGAAAGGTCCCAGGTTGGGATTTGCACCGGCAACCTTCTCACTGAGAGAAGGTACCAACTGAGCCACCGTGCTGCCCTACTTTTAGAAACACAAATAATGGACAATTTATCAAAGAGCCTAATACTGCAGTCTCTGACTGAGGTGTCTGAGCAGAGGATGCTGTGGAAACTGCTCCAGATCCTGAACAACACGTCGCACCCCCTGCATGACACCCTGGACTCTTACCTCAGCACCTTCAGTCGTAGACTGAGACCACCGAGGTGCTCCACAGAACATCACAGGAAGTCCTTCCTCCCTATCAAACTTTTCAACTCCTCCCCCTTTCTACATATAGGACAATAAAATTAATCCTGTACAACAATAAACACTGTAATGTTTCTGGCTGCCCCTGACCTGTTTAAAACTTAATTGTTGGTATTTTTATATTGTTTTTTGTTTTCTTTTAGTATTCTCTTGTTATTTATTATATCTTGTGTGATTCCTTGTGTATGTTCCTTTGTACTGAAACTTTGGCACAACCGTTTCCTGCAGGATCAATAAAGTTCTATCTTATCTTATCTTATCTTAATAAGCCATCATAATGTTATTATTATTTTTACTCATAGCCTTTGTTTTTGCTGAAGTTATAAACAGTATATGATATCTATAGACCTTCTTAAGACCCCACACTTTCTTGACTCACAATATTTGCATACACGTTTTTGTTACTGACTATTCTTTTCACTTTCCAATCAAAATGGGAACTTATTTATTTCCAGACTTGGTCGAACACTCAGTAGCGTTAACACAGCCAAATGCACATCCGTCTTTATTTCTTTTGCACTTCCCTCGTTCCTTTGAAGTCTCCCAGCTGATCCCAGACCAGGAAACTACATCACATCCCTGACATCCACTTTTCTGCCCAGCTCGTTTTGTTTGGAGGTCATTGTGCCGGCTTTCTTCCACAAATAGATCCTGGCTGGTGCTGCCTGTTGTGTTGCCCGGCAGCCATAGTGCATGAGTGCAAGCCCTCTTTTTGCTAACAGCTGTTTCCTGCCTGCACTCAGCTCCCCCTCAAAGAGAGAGAGTGTGTGTTTTTTTTCCTGAATGGACTTGTTGTTCATTGTGTCCAGTGACTTTTGTTTACTTGCGCACACAAAGCCAAATCCCTAATCTGCCCTCCTCTCTCCATCTCGTGTGAGGTGCGGAAAACGTTGCCCACAAACAGGCGCTCGGGTGGGACGAGACACGCTGCAGAGCTCCTGCTCTGGAGCCGGAAAGGCCGGCAGTGTGTGTGTGCGTGCGTTTGTGTGCGTATGTGTGTGCAAATGTGTTTATGTGGAACCGGACCTGACCCACCATTCACAGCCCACTGACTTAACACGTTACCAAGGCAACCACACAAGTCGGTGCGCTACGCCACATACCAGACAGACACATGTAGGAGAAATTATGGTATGTCTGCAGCCAGGCCTAATCCCAACATAACAAGCAGAGCAGCGGTGCCAAGTTTCAGCTATCAGATGTCTCGAGTTCCTTCAGGTCACTCAGGAGGCTTAGGTAAAGAAACAAAAATGCTTTATTGCTTTCTTTTTTAACACTCAGTTGTCACTTGGGTCTTTCGAGGATATCCCTGTTCATCCACTCCATCAACAAAACATGACACTTTTATCTAACCTCTAAAAAATATAGATTTTTTTGGGTCACTTTTCATTAAAGACGGCTCTTGTTCCTAACTTCTTCTGCCTTGGTTCAGTTTAAACAGACTGGTTCTGCTCAGGGGGCCCCAGCGTAAGTTAATGCTAACACATTTTAAAAAGACGTTACTGTGTAACTCGGAGTAGCGTCTTGGTTTACTCACTGTGTGGCACGTTTTCAGTGGAAAACTGAGCTCTGTTGCTTAACCTCAATAGATTTTGATATATTTGTTTTGTGTTGAGTTGCAAAGCATTCATCGTTCACATACAAATACTACTTTTCTTTTAATTTTTTCTAATATAGCTTATTTTAATTTATCAGGAACCATAATCAAAAGCAAAACGGTAGTCCCTCGTTTATCGTGGGGGATTCATTCATTCATTCAACCTTTATTTAGACAGGTAAATCCCACTGAGCCTCGAGAACTCATTTACAAGAGAGACCTGATTCGTACCCTGAAGCCTCGTGATAAGTGAAAACCCGCAAATTAGGGATAGTAGTACAAGTAGTAAGTAGAATAGTATAAAGGTGTTTTAAATCCTTCTCACACTCTTGCAATATTCTAAACAATGTCCCTAAACTAAACGCTCTAAAAGAGCACATCATGTCGTGATTTCCCTCTCTCTGCCTCTGCTGCTCTCAGTCACCTACAAGCGTTCTTGGCCACGCCCACGTATCCGCTCTGCACAGAGAACAGCTGATCAGCTGCAGCAGGAAGCTTATCCTGCAGTGTGGGCTGCACACAGGTGCTAAATAATTTAAAAATAATTGATTTGAAATAAAAAGTCCATGCCGATCGTGCGGCTCATCCATCAATCAGCCAGTTGTGTCATGTCCAATCTTATTTTGAAAAACAGCGGTAGAGCCACTCTGCGATAAATGAACTGCGAAGTAGTGAGTGAGTACTGTATACTCCAAAGTGGCATACTGTGTCAGATTTGGACCAATGACTAATTTCCATATTCAGTCTCTTGACTGGACAGGTCACAGTTGGCACTTTTTTATTTTCAATACCAGAATGAGTATAAAGTGAATCTTCACAGAGTGTCAGTAGCTTAAAGGTAAGATATAAATACTTATTGTCAGGGTCTGTTGTGAAACAAGTGTACAGTTGGTGTAAAATGTCTGAAAGTTCATTTGTAACTCAGATTTTTTTAAGCTTTACGGCAACAAGAAACTCTTATTTAGACCTTCCGGTTTCCAGTCTTAAAAGTTATTTTTTTTTATGTATCTATTCTCAGTTGTTTTTACAAATTAAATTTGACATCTGTGAAAGTTCTTTGGCTTCTTTTTCAGCATTTTATTGAAGAGTTTGAAAAAATATTTGTCTCCCATTTGCTCACTTATTTATCTGTGTGTGTGTGTGTGACTTTAGGTGGTCGGTCTCTACCGTCTGTGTGGCTCTGCTGCGGTGAAGAAGGAGCTGCGTGAAGCGTTCGAGAGGGACAGTCACGCTGTGGAGCTGTGTGAGAGCATGTACCCCGACATCAATGTCATCACAGGTAACCTGATCACCTGGAGCACAGAACATGACGCCTGCACTCAAGTAAATTGAAAGAATCAATTATTTAAGTGTGTGACTTTTCCAGAGCGTGCTGGTATCCTTTCAGTCTCTGCCAAGGACAATCCTGTCTTAGATTGGGTCGTTAGGATATTAGGTTTTACCCACCGACACCTCATGCTGCAAATTCAGGCTATTCTTTCTCTATCGGGTTTGTATTTTGGTGTTTTTCTTTATTTAACAGTCAACCTTTTATAGTGCAACAGATAAGTGTAGAGTTGTAGAAAATTACTTGGGTCACAAGTTTTTTTTTAAATCAAACAAAAGGAGGAAGACCATGGAAACCCCTGGACACTGTAGGGGCTGCTGTTGGTTTTGGAAAGAGGCCCCCTTTAGGCGTCGTAATATCATGACTGCTTTGATCCGCCTGCGTTTGCACGGCCAGGCAAAAAACACAGTTAACAGTTGAACGGGTTGGGAAAAAAGACACGGCACCACTGAGGATTGTTGGTTTTTGCTCGCTGCCTCAATCTGCTCCACCAAGCAAGTTGCTGTTGCAGACAGGCCAGAAAGGGAGAGCGCAACAGAGGTGGAGGTTTGATGCAGCCGAGCTTTAACCGTTGGTTTATTCCTGAAACCTATAAGTAAGTATTTAAGTAAAGTAAGTTATTTTTCAGGGAGCGCAGCCAGACTAGAGGCTAATAAGTGAACAGCATGCAATGAGCTAAGAGAAGTGGCGTGTCACACAGCTAATTTAAAAGCGGAGGCAGTGAAAGGGATTATCCCAGGGGTCAGAGTTCAACCCAAAGCTTGCAAAACATGCTCTCTGCTCAGACTTACATTGTTTCAAATCACAATTCTGGCTTTCATATCATAGTTTTTGCCACAAAAGGTTTTTATCAACATGAGCTGTGGAAAAATAAAACCAAACAGCAACATCTTCAACGGGGTGGGATCAATGGTCGCTCTTTTTGTAATTTTTTTACCCTTTGTGTTGATGTGTGTCAACAGGGTGTTCATAATATCAATAACATGGATGGTCTTTATCTACTTGAGTGCAATATTTACATTTAAACACATAGTTCTATTTTATGCTAAAAAGTATAGGGTGCCGTTTGTAAAGTTACACTGTCAAAAGTTTACGGCAATATTTTGGTTTATTTAGCCTTTAATAAGAAAAAATTTTTTTTTTTCAAAGTCATTTTCACCATGTTTGTAATTTATAAATGTCATACGTAGTTCCAAACTAAATATTTAATTTCCAAGCTAAATATTTAGTTTGCAAACTAAATACTTAACTTGCATGTTAAATATTTAGTTAGTAAACTAGATTTTTAGGTGTCAATTAAATATTTAATTTCCAAGCTAAATATTTATTTTCAAAACTAAACATTTAATTTCCAAACTAAGTATGTGTTGTCCAAGCTAAATTTTTAATTTCCAAACTAAACATTATTTTTTTAAGCTAAACATTTAATTCCTAAACTAAATATTTAATTTGCTAACTAAATATTTAACTAGGACTAAATATTTAACGTGCAAGCTAAATATTTAGGTCCGAGCTAAACATTTAGTTAATATGCAGTATCCTCGCTGGAAAGCAGAATTGGACTATCAAAATAAAAGACAAACCCAGTTACGAAAGTGTAAAGTTAAAAAAAGTGTAACTTTACAAACGGCATCCCCTAAAAACCTTGTAGAAAGAGAAATATTTGGAGCACATGTTGGGAGGAACTCTCAGCTACAGCCACAACAAATTTTCACCTTATATCTAAAAGTAACTGAATTTTAGCCGTCTTTATGTTTTCTAAAGTCAGTTGGCTGTGGTTTCCATCTTGACTTGGTTTAGCCGTAAAAGTTAATCACGAATAGCGCCTCATTCAGTAAACACTTCCTGAACGATTTATTGAACCTCACCCAAATGGTTCATGAGATTTTTTTTGTGAACAGACAAACCTAGTTAATTATAACTAGTTTATGTCAAAATTGTAAATAAACATCTTGTGCAAGATTTTATAGCTCAGAAAATGTGTTGGGGATCAGTCTCAGCTGCGACCACGTCGAATTTGAGCTCAAAATCTGTCAAATTGACTGAGTTATAGTCATTGTTGTGTTTCTGAGCATTAGCTGATCGTAGCAGCCATCTTGAATCAGATTTAATGTAGATGTTAAGGATTCAGACAAATGAACAATTACAAACAAAAGTATTATCACCTTCTCAGCGCGCCATGAAAAGGCGTTTCAGAATCAGTTCAGATTTGCGCCCTCACTCAGGGATGAGGAGCCCTCGGGGTAAAACCAGTGGGATGTGAGGTCTGCTGATCGAGCACTCAGCACACTTATGGATCTGAGTTCTGGCTGACTCATCTCTTCCACAGTCCATTTCCCTGTTTAACCCCCCAGCCACCCAACTACCCACTCTTCAGTACTCCAGTGAAGACATGGAAAGTCATTAACAAGTGCCCCCTTTGTTGCCGAACAAACACAGATGGTATTCTGCTCACGCATGGGGGATTAGCTGAACCCTGGGCCGACCAGTGAAGGAGGCGACCACTTTACAAAGAGCAGCAGGCCCCTCGTACGTTAAACGGCCGTGAACAAACGTGAAGCTGGTCGGGATGGATCCACCCGAGGGAGCCAACCGATTCAGATCAGGACTTCGCTGATTTCCCACCTGGAGAAAAGTCCAAATCAAACCACTGTGCAACTGGACGAGTTAAGAACACACACCTCTGCTCCCCCCACCCGTCCACCTTCCACCCCAACTGCTGTGGGGGGGGGGGGGTGTGCAGAGCAGCGGGGAAGGGGGGGCAGGAGGGAGAACAAACCCCTGTTTGTTCTCCTGGCGAGGCGATGACTGCAGCGTGGACAAGAGGAGTGACCCTCCGCTTTGTTTGAACAAGAGGTCAAAGGTAAAGCTGTGCCCCAGTGCATTGTGTGTCTTGTAGTGTTTGGTGGCACATTTTGGAACGCTGACAAAGTTTAAATTGGTTAGAAAATCCTTCAGCTGCTGTCAAACTATACCTCCAGTGCATGTTTCTGGAGAGGTAATTCAAAGGCTTCCTTTTGTCTATTACTGGGCTACGTCTGACTGTGGGACAAGACGTGTGGGCGGAGCTCTGGAGTGTATCTGTAGCGCAGAACATGTGCCAAAACTCCCAACTGTTTAAATGTGCGAGAAAACACATTCGGTGGGTGTTTGTTGTCAGCTTGGCTGTGAGTGATGGCAAAGCACCTGCAGGGTGGGCACACCTGTTCACCCATGAGCTTGACCTTGTGTGCAAAAGTGTCTCACTTAATGTGTGTGTGTGTGTGTGTGTGTGTGTGTGTGTGTGTGTGTGTGTGTCAGGCACCCACAGGGTCGAAAAGTAAACAAGCACTGACTCACGGCAGGCTAATGATTTACTTGAATGGCTGTATTCTCTTCACCTCAGTCATGTACCTGCGCACACGCACGTCCACAAACGGTTTTTGTCCCTGAAGAAACAGGATGTGACCAAAGTTTTTTTTTTTTTTTTATAAATATGGGAGACCGGTTGTTTAGGTTCGTTGGGCAGCGCTAACGTGAAACCGTCCTGCTGTTGTTGTGTCTGCCTCACAGCTTTAGGAAGGTCGAAGAGTCTGACACGCAGGTGTTTTGTGTTAAAGACGGAATACACAAGTCCAGGAACTTATGTTGGCTTGAGGAAAGACAGAGTTGTAATTATGTTGGTTAAGACTTAAAAACAACAATATGTGCATTCTCAGCTACTTCCACGTCAAAGTTTAACTCAATATCTGTCACACTGACTCAGTTATAGCCAACTTTGTGTTTCCTAATGTCAGGTACCTGTTAGTAATTAGCTGCAATGAACACAAACAGAGCTGGTTAGCATGATGGAGCAGTGGGCAGCACTGTCACCTCACAGCAACAAATTCACAGGTTCCCCTCCCAGCAGGGGGCCTTCCTGTGTGGACTTTGCATGTTCTTCCTAGTCAGTTCAATTCATGTTATTTATATAGCGCCAACTCACAACAAAGATGTCTCGGGACACTTTACAGGAGCATTCACATACATAAAAGCCAATTAGTAAAGTTCTCTATCCAAGGAAGCCAGCAGGCTCGTTGAATCTTCACTTCATTGCAGTCTCCCATCCTGAGCAAGCACAATGGCAACAGTGGAAGGAAAAACTCCTTTTTAAAAGAAATAAACCTTCAGCAAAACCAGGCTCAGGACAAGTGGCCATCTGCTTTGACCTGCTGGGTTTGAGAAGACAGGAAGGAGAGACAAACGAACACAGAATGGCAGGTCCAGATGTAGGTCCAGGTGAACGTGAAAGACAAAAAAAAAACACGTTAGGATAGAAAAAATTAATTTACAAATACAAAACAGGTTGAGCAGAGTAAGTAAAGACAGTAGCAGAGTGAAGAAATGTGGCCAGTTTGTCCTCCAGCAGTCTAAGCCTATAGCAGCATAACTAAGGGATAGCTCAGGAAACCCAAGCCGACCCCAACTATAGGATTTTTTAAAAAGGAAAGTCTTAAACCCAGTCTTAAAACTGGACAATGTGTCAGCCTCATGGACAGAAACTGGAAGTTGTTTCCTCAAGAGAGGAGCCTGATAACTGAAAGCTCTGCCGCCCATTCTGCTTTTGGAAACTCTAGGAACCGCAAGTAAGCCTGCAGTCTGAGAGTGACGTGCTCTGTTAGGAAAATATGGAACCATAAGATCTGTAGTATAAGATGGAGCTAAATTGTTGAGAACTTTGTAGGTTAGAAGTAAGATTTTAAATTCTATTCCATTCAAGTATTCTATCCTATTTTATTTGTCACATGTTGTTTTTTTTTCCGGTTTCTTCCCACAGACAAAAAGCATGAATGTTATTTTAATTGATAATGCTAATTTGTCTCTAGGTGTGAGCATGAATGGTTGTTTGTCTCACTGATCATTGTCAAACGGCTGTGGTGGCCACCTTGAATGAGGCTGACTCCAAAAATGAATAAATTGTAGACGGATAGAATTTACTTGAAATAGTAATAGCTACATTTTAAACAAGGTTCTTGGTCTGGTAGCACTCAGTATATGTGTTAGGGGTTACTCTTAACATTTTTAGGTCAATATACAGTATGTAAAATGAACTAAGTTATAGTTGTTTATATGTGTTTTAAGGTCAGTTGGCTTTAGATGTAATCTTGAAGTCGTCAAACTACTGTACTTTCTGCAAGTTGCATTAAAATGTGTCAATTGGCTTGACCCACTGGATCTCCAATCCAATGTGCAAAAGTTCTTATCCCTACCAACTTTTCAAAATAAAAGATAGGATGTTGAAGCTATCATGACCTGAACTTCTTATTCAAACATTTACGCTGCTTTTACTGATGAATGAATGACCCACAGCTCAGAAATGGAGTTCACAGCCTCCATCTCCTTTGAAAAGCAAATCTGGGATTATGAAGTTAGCGTGTTAAGGTGTGCCTAAGGAGATGTCAGTGGATTTAGAGTGAACCGTGTTGCTGTAAATAGAAGGCAAGAAGTGAAGAGGAAAAACACTAGAAGGATGAGAGGGACAAAGTGAGCTTTTATTTACAGCTCTGTAATCAGAATCGGTTACGTCAGAGGATTGGTGTCGCTGCTTAGGGAATTTCTGCAGGTAGCTGTCGTTCCGTGTCCTGTGACTTATGCAACACAAAACAACTGGAACTGTTAAATGGAGTGCGACATTTTTCCAATTTTTTTTTCTTACCTAGAGAAAAACTTTTGTTGTTGAATTGTTGCTAAAATAAGCAAGTTTTTCCCCACAGCAAATGCAGTTTGGACAGAACCGTGGCTCTAAATGTTCCTGTTCAACCTGAGAAAACACCATCTCTACTTTCCAAATTCATGCATCCAAAGCGTACTTTTCCACCTCCGCTCTGAACTAGAAAGGGAGCAGTGTTTGAGCATGTTTACATAACTGCAATTTATATTTTTTTGAAAGGTGGAGCTTGACTTGATGGTGGTTGAGCTCACGCAGGATTTCCACCATGTCTGCGTTCAAACCTGAAAGATCACAACAAGCCAGTGGTGGTTTTGTTATGTAGAGATATTTTATCAGTATGACACTTAGACAAGTAAATCACAGAATTCTTTATTTACCAATTCAAAAATATAAACCCAATTTACTTGTAAGATGTCTGCCAGTTCCTCTCCCCACCTTTAGTTTGTAAAAAATGTATTTGGCTATTTTTAATCCAGTTATCTTAATGATTCAGTGCCCATTAACCACACGAGTTAATGGACATAGTTTCCTTTGTCATCATTTGTCCTGTATTTGTTTGTATTTTTTGTGGGTTTTAACATGAGCACATTCTAAAGCAGCACATTTAAAAATCATTTTCACAACTTACGGTCCAGCACAAGACTCTGGAAAGCTCTTATAGTCGCAACTCTTCTAGGATGCTCTTCACATATTACTTTAGTTGTGAGCATAGCTGTGAAAACGTGGTTTGTGGAGGGAGTTGTGAACGTGTGAAGTTAGAAAAAAAAAAACTATACAGACCAACCAAACAGGAAATTTAATTCACCATTAATAAGTCATTATCATGAAAATATTGGATTATTTACTCACAAAACTGTAATAAATGTGGTTCTTATTTATTTTTTTGTGAATTTTTTTTAATTTTTTTACATAGTTCATGTCATCCACAAAGAGGTGATGTAGCACCTTCAACACCCCCAGTTCTCCTTGTTTGCAAGACCAAAACACGTTTACTTTTGTTTAAATGTTCAACTGGCGGCACGGTGGCTCAGTTGGTAGAGCTGTTGCCACTCAGTGAGAAGGTCGCCGGATTGAATCCCGGCCGGGACTTTTCTGGGTGGAGTTTGCACGTTCTCTCTGTGCACGCGTGGGTTTTCTCCGGGTACTTCGGTTTCCTCCAACAGACCAGAAACATGCATGTTAGGCTGACTGGTAACTCTAAATTGTCCCTAGGTGTGAGTGATTGGTTGTTTGTCTCTATGTGTCCCTGTGATGGACTGGTGTCCCACTGGTGACATGGTGTCCCCCCGTCTCTCACACAGTGATAGCTGGATATGGGCACCAGTGATCCCCACGACCCAAAAAGGAAGAAGTGGGTAAAGATAATGGATGGATGGATGGATGGATGGATGGATAAATGTTCAACTTGTCGTTTTTGTTCCATGTTCAGATAAAGGTTAACGTTGGGAAAAATTAGATGTATTATTAGGCCTGTCGCAATGAACAATAAATCAAAATGAATGAAAATGATCAACCTCATTTTCATTTGTCCGCTTTATCGTTTCTTCGTGTGTCTCTCTTTCTACTGAAGACACTGGATGACAAAAAAATTAAACTCTGGTGCTCTTCACTGACCTCTCCCTTTCTCTTTTCTCTTTAAAATCCATTTAAACCGTCCAAAATTGTGTATTTGGATGATTAAAAGCAGCTAAGCTGAGAAGCTAAGCTACGAGCTAATCTAACAGGCCGACCTCATGAAAACAAAACTTTGTTATCGTGACGGGCCTATCTATGCATTATTTTGTGTTAATGTTTTACAAAAATGCAACTTCTATTTTTTTTTATTGTGTTTGTTTCTCATTACTCGTAATTAGCAGGGGATATTGATTATTTTGAAGCACGACCAGTGTAGCTAATTATAGCCCCACTCCTCCACAGCCTTCCCTGAAAACTAACCCAGCTTCATTCTTGGGAGAGAGAGAGCAGACACCACAAAGAGCTGTCACACTGCCAGGAACCTTTTTTTTTTTTTTCCCTCATTTGCTTTAGATGAAAAGACACCAGTGATGTTTCAGGGTCTTAGTGGAGACAAACAGTGTGGGTTTGATGTTTTCTGTAGCTATAATTGCTGGACTACAGGAGTCCATGGTCACAGGTGTGACTCTTTTCACTCAACCCTTCTGTCCAGACTGAGCTGTTAGCCATGTTTCTCATCCTCTGCCGTCTTCTTGTCTCCTTCATCAGGAGTTCTGAAGGACTACCTGCGTGAACTGCCCTACCCTCTGATCAACAAACCGTTGTATGAAGCCGTGCTGGACACCATGGCTGTGAGACCTCTAAAAATGGGCGCAGCGGGGTGCGAGAACGATCAGGCGGACTCTGAGTACACCGTCAGGCTGCTGGAAAACCTGCCAGAGGTGGAGAGGGTAAGCAACAAAACCCGTTTGCTTTCTTGCCTCTGCAGCTGGTGGTACTGCTGCAGCTACTAATCAGAATAATACGTCTAATTTGTCTGGGCTTCTGTGTGTGCGCGTCAGATGACTTTGCGGAAGCTGCTTGACCACTTGAAGCTTGTGGCGTCCTACCATGAAGTGAACAAGATGACATGTCAGAACCTGGCCGTGTGTTTCGGCCCCGTGCTGCTCAGCCAGCGTCAGGAGGCGTCCTGCCACACCAACCGCGTCTTCATCGACTCTGAGGAGCTGGCGAGCGCTTTGCACTTCAAAAAGCACATTGAAGTCCTGCACTACCTCCTGCAGCTTTGGCCAGGTGAGCCCCCCCCCCCCCCTTTTTTTTTTCTTTTACATAGTAGGTGTCACAGCTTGAAAGAATCATATTTACATTCAAGTCATGCGCCTCGTCTTTATATAGGAGCTTTACAAATCACTAGCAGCTCTGTGGTTCAGCTCTACAAAGAACTCCTACGGGGGCTGGGCAGCTTTGATCCTGCAGGCTGTAGACGGTACGGGTGGGGCTGATAGCCACCAGCCTCCATCTGCTGGCTCTTTCCACAAGTGCTTCATCATGGTTGGCTGAGCTAAACAGAACCAAGCCCAGAAAAGCCAATCCATGAGGCGTAGCCCCTCTGTCCTGAGATAAATCACTTACCAAGGAGAAACCATCAGTACCAGTTTGACTCTGCGCAGATCATCTGTCCGCATGCGCAGCTGTCTGTGCCGTGAGACGCATGACGGAACCTGCCCATTGTTTCAGTCGTGAGTGATGATAAAAGGTGCAGCGAGTTTTTGCTCGTCTATTGGGTTTATTTTTTTATACAGCTGAGACCAACAGACTTGTTTTTTTTTTTTTTTAAATGCTACTTTTTATTTTTTATTTTTTTATATAATTTAACTGTTCTGAACTTGGGTAATAAAAAAAACAAGTTGTTTGTAGATTATGAAAAATACCTGATCTGTCCCAGTTCAATTTTGGGATTAAGTCCAGATGCTTCGTATCTGATGCTGAATTGTATTGTATCTTTTTTTTTTTTTTTTGCTGCTCATGTATCTTTAATGAATCAAACTGTTTGCAGTTTATTGAGATTTGTGTCGTATCTGCTACAGATTTCAGATACACAACCCAAGTACGTAAAAACGAAATTAGCTTTCTGTTACATAATGGAAAAGACACAAAATTAGACTAAATTATGTCATGCTATCACATTTTTTTTAATCCGCAGCCCTGCAGCATTTTGAAAAAGTATTTTCAACATCACACCACAAGTTTTATCTCTAAAATACTTTGTTTACCTCTGAGCACCTAAAGGCTGCAGCGTTAAACCAGATGTTCACTCTGTGCCAAACTGCATCTTTTAACTCCCACATTGGACCAGACCTTTGGAAACCAGTAAAGCAGAACACCCTCAGCTGTTCAGGAACTAGAGAAGGAACATACAGAAATAAACTGTTTTTAATGGATTTTTTTTAGAAAGTCACACCTGAAGACAAACAATAACTAAGAACAGATCCAGACTCCTGTTTTCAGGTGATGTAATAACTCAGACATTTTTTTTTTATTCCAGGTTCAAGCTTTTGTTTACACCCTCACCTCCACTCTGAACCTCGTCTTTGACACGAAGCGCAGGACGTCTGGACTGTAATTAAAGACATTCCAGACTTAACCTTACCCTTCAGCCCCCAGAGCTATTATAGGATATTTTCAGCCGACTCTTCTCGCCTCACACATACACACATACCAAACCCAGCAAGGCTCTGTCGCTTGGGCTTCTGCTGCACGTCTCTGCACAAACACAAGGGCATCTGATGGCTGCTGGTGGGAAACACACGGGCGGTATTTACAGGAAGTGCAGGAGGGCACGTGCACTAAAGAAATGCAAGTAGCCCTGGTGTGTGTTGAGTCTGTGTTCATATCTGAGAAGACCAGATTTATTTGCCTCATCGTATCACTTGAACAAGCAGCGTTTGGGCATTTGTAACAATTATGTACAGTAGTCCCTCAATTATCGCGGGGGTCACGTTCCAGACACCCCCGCGATAGGTGAAAAACCTAAAAGTAAAAACGTTATATTTATTTTAGTATTTATTTTAATATTTATAAACCCTTCTCACACACTTGCAATGTTCTTAATGTTCTAAACTCAAACCTACGTAATTTTAACAACATACATAAATGTAGCTACTAAATTTTACTCACCAGCTCTGCGGAACAGCAGCAGCTCAGTTCCACTTGGTTCTGGTCTGACTTGGTTTTGTTTCTGCAGACCTACCCTGCAGCGACAAACGTTTTAAACTCTTAAACCTACTCATTTTAACTGCAAAGTACTGCAAAATTTACTCACTAACTCTGCAGAAACAGCGGCTCAGTTACATTGCTAGTTCTGCTCCGATTCTGGTCCAGTTCTGTGCAGCCCTTGAGCACCGAAAAGCATTTTGGCAGCAGCCGGACTTTCAGATGGCCAGCACAGGACCAGACGGTGGACCGACTGAGTCCAAATCTGGATGAAAAAAGTCCCGGTGTATTCCAGAGAGAACGCCGGACGTACGGCGGCGCCTTCCCACTCAGAAGTCCTCGTGGACCGGCTACCAGCTCTCAGATTCACCGATAAACACGGATAAACAGTCCTTTAGAAACAACATTTAGATAGGGTTTACCACTCAGGCACAGAACATAACATTTCATAAAGTAAAAAAGTACAAATCTTTCTTCTCCGTCCTGCAGCTTTAGCCAGAAATATTGAAATTATAGGGACAGCAAATATTTATTTTTCTGTTTTCTGCTGACAGTTAATGATTTAATTGAGGTCATCAATGAATCATGTCTGAAATGAAATGATGGTGTCTCTGACAGGAGGATAATTTCTGTTTGTTTCAGGTGATAATTGGTTAAACCTGTAGCCTGAGGAGCGTTGTGAGGTGTGCACCCACCGCACTTAAACACCACCAACGTGCTGACTGAACTGAAGCCAACACGGCTCATAACTCATCAGCATTTCAGCTCTGAAACCAGCTGAAATGTCATTTTATTGTCTCTTCCTTGACTCAACAGGCAACATAAACTGCAGCGCAACTTAAAATGTCTGTTTTTGTTCCCAGTTCCTGTTGGAAAGACTAGAAAAGTGCAAAAGTGTAGGTACGCTGCTTTCGAGTGCTCCTTGTTCCTTTTCATGTTGCATTCACATGATTCCTTAATGACTTCCAAACATGGCGTCACTTTGGTTAACTTTTAAGGTTGATTTAGTCACTTGGTTAATAACAAACAGCACGACTGGCAACAGAATCTCAGTGTGTGGTGGTTTGTTCAGATTTTACATTAAGCAACACCTGCCTTATAAATGATTGTAGTTTGGCTGCTCACAAAAATGCTTTGACACAATGTTCCAGCTCTTGGTGATCATTCATTAACTTGAGTTTTAATTGTAACTACTTTCCACTAAAAATAACTCTAATGAAAGCTGATTTATATTTATGAACCCTGCTAGAAGAAGTCATTATAATTTAATGCTGTGAGCAACACAAGCTACAACCCCAATTCCATAAAAGCTGAGATATTATAAAAGTAATCTGAAGAAATTGCATTTCATTTGAAAATGCAGCGTGAATGCTTATTACTGAAGAACTTGCTAAAACACCAGCTGAAATGAGCTAAAAACATGCTAAAATATAGCAGAAATGGAAGAAAAAGCCTAAGTTAGCAGAAAGAACACATGGGTATTTGTTGAATGAGGTTTAGATTAACAGAAATTGGCACAAATATTTGGAAATTAGTATAAAAAAAAAGAAGCTGAAATTAAAAGAAAAAAATAGCTGAAATTTAGCTGAAAAGGCAGAAAGAAGCTTAAACTACCAGAAGGAAGTGGAAGGAGCTGAAATGAGCTAAAAAAAAAAAAAAAAAGTGAAATTAGCTGATAAAGCTAAAAACAGCTAAATAGTAGCTAAAATAGCAGAAAAAGCGTAAACTAGAAGATATAAGCTAAAAGGAGCATAACAAGCTGAAATTATCAGAAATAAATTAATTACTGGTAGGTTGAAAGTAGCAGAAATGACCACAAAAGACTTGAATTTATCTGAAAGCAGCTGAAATTAGCTAAACATTGCTGAAAAGTTAGCTAAAAGGTATAGCTTACATTAGCAGAAGGACGTGAAGAGAGCACAGTTTTGTCCAATTAGACGGAAAAAAAGCAGAAATGAGCACAAAAAAGTGTCAATTATCAGAAAAAAGCTGACTATAGCAAAAAATAATAATAAAAAAAACAGCCAAAAAGTAGCTCAAAAAGCAGAAAGAAGCTGAAATTACAAGAAGAAAGTGGAGAGAACATATTTTTTGCTGAATTACACAGAAAAAATTGAAATGAGAATTAGCTAAAAAAGAAGAAGCTTAAATTAGCATAAAAACAGCTAAATAGTAGCTGAAATAGCAGAAATAGTTGAAACTTGCAGAAATAAGCTGAAAGGATCATGAAATTGGAAGAAACATAGTTAGCAAGAAGAATCTGAAAGGAGCACAAAACAGATGAAAAAAACAGCTGACATTAGCTGAAAGTAGCTGAAAATAAAGTTTAATTTTGCACAAGGAAGCTGAAAGAAGCTGAACCAGAACAAAATGTGAAAGGAGCAATAAAAGAAAAGGTTGTAAACAGATCTTAAGATTTGAAGGCTGTAAAATGAGATCATTCATTTTCTATGAGAGAAAAGTGGCAGAAAAGGCAAAATATTTCAAAAAGCTAAAGTTGCACCAATACCAAAAGTCATAGCAGGATAGTCCTGAAAGAGCTGAACATTTTGGTATTAGTTGAAATAGCACAAAAATTAGCCCAAAAACAGCACAAAAAGAGTCAGAGTCTCTGACTTTGACAAAAATTGTGGAATAAAAAAGATGCAGAAAAACGTACAGAAGAAAATCGGATCACAATAGTGTGAATGCTTCATAAACATTCACACAATAAAGCCAAAGAGTTGAAAATCTCATAATCCCATTTTTTATTCACATGAAACATAGTAAACATACTAAATATTTAAATTAAGAAATTTTACAATTTTTGGAAAAAAACAAAACACTTTTAGCTTTACACTGAGCCTGCATGTCACATGATGCCAATATTTAATTGATTTCAACAGACTAAATCCTGGATGAGATGATTGCTGGTTGGGTTGTGGGTATGTTTTGTGCTTTAAGCTTGATGACGACTTGATTAACCTTCAACAGACGGTTTGCAGTTTTTACGAAAACATTATTTGTCTTCATTGTTTGAACACGCAGCAGCTGATTAACTAGTTTTGCTCTTTGTCTCTTTGTCAGTTGTGGACCCCCATGACCAGTCGTCCTGTCACCCCCCTGCAGCCTCAGTGGCTCCGGCCTCCTCTGACCTCCTGTCAGCTCCTCCTCTGCGGCGGAGGAAAGAACGCCCCCAGGTCCTGAACTTCAGTGAAGTAGACATGGCTGGCGTCTTGAGGCCCAAGCCGGGACGTCTGGACAGCCCTAGCAACCGCTACGCTGGCGACTGGAGCACCTGTGGTGAAAATTACTTCCCCTCTGAAATGCCGCCGCCTGCCAGCAAAGAGGAGGTGGACTACGACGACGTGCCCTCCGAGGACACGGAGGCAACGGAAGACGTCCGGGACAAGCAGGAAGACACAGCAGAGGAAGACAAACAGGAGACGGTCCCAAGCTCTGCGTCTGATCCCGCTGTGCAGGAGAACCCTCAAAAAGAGGAGGTGGTGAGGGAGGAGGAAAATGATGAAGAGATGAAAGATACTTCAAACAGACACTCATTAGAGGAGGAGGACGCAGAGGAGAGGAGGTTTAACCACATCCTGTCGCCTCGACTGCCTAAAGAGCACACCTACCAGGCCTACATGAAGATCCAGGACAGGGGGAACCTGAGGGACCTGCAGGAGAGCATCGACACCCTGATAGGAAACCTGGAGAGGGAGCTCAACAAAAACAAGCTCAACGTTGGATACTGACCGCTGCACGCTCCTAAAGCTGGGACGGATTCTGGTGCTTTGAAACAGCTGCAGCTTTTCATGGAGAGCCTGTGGCGGGAGGTGCTGCTGTGCAAAGTTACAAAACGAGACAAAAACTAAGAAACGGGGCACTTCCAGTGTTTGTACCTTACCCATAAACATTCCATAAAATCCCCCCCACCCCCCCACCCCCCACTACCACCAATATGGTTGATGTTTTACTTGTTTTTACTGGTTTGTTGTTGGTCCAGTTCTGTGTTCCATGTTGTTGCTTTTCTTCTTATTAGAAGAACCCATTCACCCCTCGAGGGTTTACAAGGTGCCTTAATTGTGTGAAGGTGGTACATCAAGAGGAAATTCCACCCTGAAATAAAAATGTCACCTTCGTTGAGCTCGATACAGCCATCAATGTACCAGCTGTGATCCTATGAGGTACGCTGTTTAACTGAAGCCAGTAAAAGAAAAGTATTTTCCAAATATTTAGTTACAACAAACCTGTGAACCTTCTTCAAGCATTCTCTTTTTAAAGTACTCATTGCAAAGTCAAAAATCAAGCATGCTAAACAAAAAAAAGGTTATCCTGAACTATATGAAATGTTGCAATTTGAAAGAGTTTACAACAATACTTTTCCAGATATATATTGTATGAAAATATAAAATGCGGGTCTGCACTCAGTGTAAACAAAGCACTCTGCTTATTGCACCAGAAATCACATGGAAGCTTAAGTCACTGATTTTGACTGGAAGCAAACTTTATACAGTAGTCCCTCGCTACTTCGCGCTTCGCTTTTCACGGACTCGCTCTATCGCGGTTTTTCAAAATGAGATTGGCTGATTGATTGATGGATGAGCCGCACGATTGGCATGGAATTTTTATTTAAAATAAATTATTTAGCATCTACTGCACCTTGGTGCAACCCACACTGCAGGATAAGCTTCCTGCTGCAGCTGATCAGCTGGTCTCTGTGCAGAGCGGAGAAGTGGGCGTGGCCAAGAGCGCTTGCAGATGGCAAAGAGCAGAGGAGGCAGGGAGCTGAAATCATGACATTCTGTGCTCTTTTAGAGTGTTTAGAAACACTGTTTAGAATATTACAATAGTGTGGGAAGGATTTCGGGGCTTCAGAGTACAGATCCCCCATCGATAAATGAGGGACTACTGTAAATGTTTTTTGTCTGGTCTTCATGACTTTGCAATGAGTAAAATACGTTAAATACCCTAAAGATTTTTATGAGATAGTAGATTTCTGGAACAGTACTGTCACAAATGTGGCATTTAAAAGATTGTAAAGTCAGTGTAAGACTAATTTCCCTTGAATTATTATTGAAAGCAATAAAAAATGCACTCAAATTAAACAGGACACAGACTCGGGTGTTGTTGGGCCAACCTCAAAACATTTTTGGCTCAGTGAGAGGACAACGTGTAATATTTAAATAAGTCCTATTGCAACCAGCGAGAAGATTGGATATTTATTCCAAAGCTGCAACTTTCATTTATTTTAATTATGTAAACAGTGTCAGCTCAAATAAATCAATATTGTATAGAAGACAAGGCGTACATTATTTTAAAGGGTGGATTTCCCATTTTTTACAGCAGCACAGAGCTTTTTTAAAAAATTTTTTAATGAGTTAGCGCGCTATTCAACAATAATGCACTTATTAGGCGAGCAGTGGTGTTGATTACTGTTGCGGTTCATACAAATCAATTGATTCTGGCTGTAATCTGAAAAAAAAAAGTGAGAAACAGACACGTGAAACCTCAAAGATAGATTTTTTTTTAAATGTGTATTTGCTGTACAAGCCTTTCATTTGATACAGATACGGCAGACGCACCACAGATATGTTGGATTATTAAGCGGGCAATAACTGATTACTTCATTTATTTGATTTCTTGTTTTTATTTAGATGAGAACACAGATGCCATTTTTGTTTCTAAATAAATAGTTCCTACATGACAGAGAGTGGTTAGCTTAGCATAAAAGCCTGACAGCCTTTTGTTCACTCCTACATTTGATCTGTTTCATAAAATCAGCCAATATAAACGTGGTACTAGTCTTCTCATCTGCAGCAAGAAAACAAATAAGCTAAAGTTGATAAAAAAAACAACATAAAACAGACGTTGTGAAGCACAATTGTGAAACTAGGAGGCCTCAGTTAGCATGACTTAGCTCGCTGCCTAAAGCGATAAAGGAGGTTTTCATCAATCCAGGGACTTAAAATTGATCAGTATTTAACCTATATGTATATAACTATATAAATATATTGGGAGTGTATTATTTTTTACAGGATATATTTTCGTGGTGTATTTAAAAACCTTGTAGTGTTGACCTGGAGCTCCCTCTGAGCTACACATGTTAATGTGCTGGATTATTGGTACAACTTTAGCTGTAAAATATATGACACAACTGAGCTCCTACAAGTAAAGTGATTTTATTTTGTGTATATATTTGACAGCATTTTGTGTCTCTGGTGGAATAAACATATTCTTTTCTAGTGTTTGTTTTTATTAAGGTCCTGAATGGTCAAAAAGCTTTACTGACTTAAGCAAGGCTCTGTCTCATCCGCCATTGTTTTATATTTATATGTAAAATAAGACTATTTTGTAATGTATGCTCATATGTGTGACTGATAAACTGATGATTGCATTCGTTGACTTTTCTTCCAAAGGATCACAGAAGCAGAAGCGTGGTCGAAAGGTTTGACCCTCCACTTTTATAAACTAAAATTAAATAGTTTGTTTTACTCAATGGACAAGTTAAATTTGGATTTATATGGATAGAAATACCTTTAATTTAAAAACCAAAACTTGTGAATTTTGAAGAAATAACTAATAGAAAACTTAAATTTGCAAAATATTCTATGAAACTGATACAAGGAATCACCTAAAAAAATGAATTTTTTCATTAGATCTGTTTGAAATTTATATATATATATATATATATATATATATCATGCATAGATTGTTGCACTGTGTCTAAGTAAACAGCATATCTGTAAACAACCAGGTTAAATGTTCTTTCCATAGATACTCTTTAATATCAAATGTAAAATTATGTAGGAAAATAAAAAGATTTTAGTTCATATTTTTCCCGTATTCTAGCTGTCGGTCCATTTTGTATGTGACCAGAGCCTCATGTTTACAAGTCCTTTACATATTTATTTTTTAATCTGTGCAGATTGAACTTTAAATTTAAGAAGCATTCCAGCACGAATAAATTAATGTAAGAGGCTCTTGGAAGTTAAAAGTTTGCAAAGTAAAATGTGTGACCTCAGTGTGTTGCACCCGGCATGAATCCAGTTCAAATCCTGTCAACAAGTTTCATTTTAATCATTCACATAAGCAAACATCTGCCTTGTTGTGTTTTAGATGGTGTCAATCATTCCTGACTTGTCTCCAGTGTCCTTTAGAGAAGAAAGAGCCACCCTTAAAAGTGTCATGGAACAGAAAAGTGCTTTGTTGATCCTGGAAATCACATGGTCATAATAAAATGTATTATTTTACATTCCCATGTTGTGCTTTTCTTTCTATTCTATCTTTTTACTGTTTGCTGCCAAAAGCAAAGGTAATCACATATGAGTGAAACTCCTAAAAAGTCATCATCAGTTGTAACTCATCACCTTATAAAGTCAACACATTTCAACATGGCTGCCACAGCTAGTCTAGCCCAATCCGTGAATGTTCAGATATGGCGTGGTAGTTGCTAAGAGTCAATCACATGTTCTCTGATGTGAACCTTTACCAACCATTTTCTTAACATAAATGATCTTGGTCTGTTTTTAAAAATACATTTTGGTCAAGTTTCTGGAAGAAATTCAATATTTCCCAGTATGGGTTTCCATTAAGTACATTCACGACCTTGAAATATCAACACTTAACATCATGAATAATGTCCTGTTTCTTTAAACCTTCAAACAACGGCCTCCTTCAGGAAGGGAAACGTGTTGGATTTTCAAACTGAAGGTAATTTTGGCAGCTGGACTGTATCTGAACTTGAGTTTGACAGCTCTATAGACACAAAGTTTAAATATTTTTTAAAAGGAACATGTTAAATTCTGGTAAATCATCCCTTCCATGAGTTTATTTGAACGGATTTGATCAAGCAGTTGGCAAATAAAACCATTTATTCTCCTTTAAGGACCGTTTTAGTGAATCTTTACGGCCTTGTGTTGATCTACACATCCTCCTGTCATTCATAAAACCATCTCTTTCTACAAACACGCCTGGTTTTCAGCTCGTGGCTCCATAACACAAACAGTCGGCGAAATGACTCGACATTTTCTGTAACCTTTTTTTTTGTCCACTGGAATCTGAAGGGAAAGGGTCATCGTAACTTTGCCTTGTTGCTTCAGACTCTCCTCGGCTGTGGAAACACTGTAACCCAGCCTCAGCTGAGTTCAGATACATTTTCGGGGAATTGCCCTTGCTGGTTTGTGGGAATCTCCCAAAGCGACTTTAGGCTTCTGGGACATTCCCAGCATGCAGCTGCATTTTTGGCATAAAGTAAAATCTGCTGTGTTGCTCCTTTTATCACAGCTGCACAAACAAACTATCAAGGCATGCAGGAAGACATAAAGCTTTTTTTTTTTCTTTCCCAAAATGAGTTATTAACTCAAAAAGAACAGAGACAAGTGTCTTTTCTGGCAAACGGCACGAGAAGTCAAAGCTGCCAGGAGTCTTTCAGCACTTCTCAGTCCTGTTTGATGTCACTTCAGACGGTTCAGGTCGTGTTCAAGGCTGCACTGAGCAGATTCTGTGAGAAGAAGAACAAACCTGCGGCATCGTACAGCCATGTTTACATTCCCACATCTACTTCACCTCAAACCATCCAGTTTGGAATTAATGTGCAGATTCTGTCACTTTCGGTTTGAAAATGTTTACAGAAAAGATTTCCTGTCCGTCCTGTAAAGTGATTTTTGGATATTTTATGTGGCCTAAAATGAAAACGATTGAATCCAGCTGAAGTATTTTTAACACCCTTTTGAATTTCATCTGTAAACATCTGGATCAGGGGTTTATATTTAGATTCAAGTGCTGGCTCCAAACTAGTACTTTGTTTGCATTTGAGCCACACAGCTGTTCTTTCTGTTCCAATAAAAGCAAGAGTGGATTCCCACCGTGAACACAGAGGCAGACATAACAGCACCGGGCCTGTTCGGACCGTCAGGGTCGCCGCTCCATGTCAGCTGGTCTGAAGGAGAGAACTGAGCTGAACTTTTGTTCGTTTCTAATTTGGGAGAGAAGCGATACGAGTCTTGTTAGGTAAACATCCTTGACAGCCACCTGCAGGTGAAACCAGACCTTTTCTCCTCGCCTTTGTCTTCTCATGCGCTCTTTTAATCTTCGCTGACCTTTGAGTCACCGTCATGGCTGCAAGTCAACCGGCCAGGCGCACAACGAGCACACTGTCTTTGCCTCACCTTTCGTTTTTTTTTTTTTTTTTCCTTCAGCAGCGTTTATGTTAGCTTTGTTACTCTGAAATATGTCAGATGGTGCAGTTTGAAGGTGTTTTTCTAGATTTATTGATATGAAATTTGGAACTGCAGGTATGCGCTCAATGTAAACAAAGCCTTTAACTGGCTATATTGAAAATAATGTGGAAGTTTGTGTTACATGACTGACCCACATGAGGCTGGACAGAGTCTGCAGGTAAACATATTTGGCAAAAATGGTCAAAAACACAGGACACAACCTCTCAGAGAAGACATTTTTGTGCAAAGTCCAGGTTGTGGACATTACTTTTTTACTCACCTTGAGCGAACTCGCATGAAAGACTCGGGAATTGTTTTACATCAGATGCCCTTCATGAAGCAACCTGGCCTCGAACCTGCAGCCTCAGAATTACAAGACTGCAGAACTGACCACTGAGCTACAGCACCATGCACCATGGACAGGTAGGATGTTTACATTTATGTTTAGATATTACACATTTACGGCCATTTGACCTGTCACTGAGGAGTTTTGAGATACAGTATTTGTGCACAAGTCTTTTTCTGTTATGTTTAAACAAATCAAATTGATTTAATTAGGTTTAAAAAAAAAAATCAAATGTTAGTTTAGAATTTGTGAAATTTAAAAGCAGATTAAAGTTAATAAAAACAGCATGGTGCGACAATAAATGCACACATTGTATAACTTGACAAACCATCACTGTGTCACAAAACCCAAAGTGTCGGGCTGCTTTGGTTGAGGACTGTAAATACGATACAGCAGTGTGGGTTTCCTAAAATGTTAAATGGGAACATATTTCCACAGACCATAGACACAGACACTATAGAAAGCAAATAAAAAAAGTACATATATAGTTTTAAAAAGATAACTTTTGACTAATCTTACTATAAAAGTCAAGTTTCTTTTTCGCCACTTCAACAGTAAAAAAAAAAAATCGTAGAAAATAATTTTATTGTCAGTTCAGTGACAACAACAAGAGCTGAAAAAAACAACAACTGGATCGAATACAGATGATTATTTTTATTTTTTTTTGGAACTTATATATTTTCTTCCTCCATTAAAACCTGCAGTTTTCTGATTTAGGTCGGGGGTGGGGTGTGTATTTGGATAATTAGTTTTTAAGATGTAATTAGCTTCATAAAAGGTCAGTCATTTAGTCGGGCTAAATCTTAATGAAGACTGAATTTTAAAAGTTGTACTTCCACTTTACAATGGCGTATAGGTATAAATGTGTAGCTACAACTGGGGGGGTGGTGGAGCAGTGGTTAGGGAAGGTGAGCCTGTGTTTGGAAGGTCATCAGCTCAAGTCCCCTGATGGCAGCCCTCTGGTCCACTGTGGATGCAACAGGAAGGACATACGACCAAAAACAGCAGCCGAAAGAGAAACAAAATAGCTAACGTTGCGGTTAGTAATACATTTATAAACCATTAATAAATGATTTTTAAGCAGCCTGATTCAATGTTTGAACTGTATTTAAAAATGCTTTCAAATGCATTTTCAAACTCAGAAAACATTAATAAATACTTCAGCATAGTAAAATAGTACCAAAAATGCATTATTATTAAAAAGTTTGTGTATACGATATTTCAGGTCTTTAGATGTGTCTTTTTGAGTTTAATGATAATGTTTGAAATGAACTGAAAAAAAAAAATCAAGTTCAGTTAAATGTTGCTGTGCAGTGATTACAAAAATAAAATGCACTAATTGTTGTTGTTTTTTACACTTTGAAGGGAAGAAAACCTTTTCAGAATAAATCTTAGTGACTCCAAAAGCCTAATTTCTAGGAGCGTTAATGAACACGTTCAGGAAGAAGTTAAGGACCAACTTTGATTTTGAGACTCAAACCTTGGTGCGACCTGCAGACCCAGAGTGCACATTCCAAACACAGTGCTCGTCAGTAGGGGGGCTATAAACACATTTTACTCAGGTCTCAGCCTTTCTACTGTTTTTTTTTTTTTTTTTTTTGGGGGGGGGGGGG
>NC_056500.1:13666402-13689973 GCF_014905685.2 Nematolebias whitei
GGGGGGTGTTCCTGCAGTCCAGCCCCTGGACTTGGCAGCTCATCTGAGGCAGATGTCCAGATGCAGCCCTGACAGATCTGCCTGTTCCGGGCCGCAGCCATGATGATGAGAGGACAGAGCAGAGGTAAGGAGGAGGGAGAAGTGAAAGTGAAGAATGAAAGGAAGGTAGAGCTCAGAGGAGCGGTGCCTCAGATCCTCAGGGGGGGCCGGGTCGGGCCTCACACACCGTGGACCCTCATCTCTGTCCAACCAGCCTCTTCATTGCTCTGTCACTCAGGACTAGACTTTTCCATTTTAATAAAGCTAATCCTCTCCTAAAGGTAAGATGCTCATCACCTCACTACCCCCCCCCACCCCCCACCCTTTCAACTTGAGGGCAGGATGGTTTGCTCCTCCTGATAGAAAAGAAGAATGTGTGTGAGTGAGTGAAAGGAGGCCTCCACAGCAGCTGTGCTCAGATTTAATAAAACCTGGGCCTGACTGGTTGGATAGACCTGCAGGTGGCACGTTTAGCAGCGGCTCCTGTTTAACGTGGTGATGAGCGTGGAGATACCTTTGAGCTTTGTGGAGGAAGTGGAGGAGTACAGCTCGTATTATAGTTTCTGTTATCACCTTCCCTCTGTCAGCAGAGCACTCTCCAGCTGTCAGCAGTAAAACTTTCATCCTGCTCTGTTTCAGGGAAATGTCTCCTTGATGCTCGCCACCGGCCTCTTTTATCAAAAGATACACGACAGCTTGAGAAATGAAAGAACAAAACATTTCAGCGAGGGAAACAGGACATCTGAAAAAGAATGAAAAGACGATCTAATTTCTGAACCTCCGTCCAAATATTTAAAATAATTTCCGAAAGTCTGGCCTCATTCCTTCGTTTCTTTAAACCCCTTAATGTGGTCTTAATGTTTTCAAAAGTCTGGTTTTCTTTTCTAAACAGGCTTTAAAAACCTGTTCATGTACCGCACAGTTTTTAGGCCTGATTTTATTAAACACCCATTTTAACATTTAAATACTAAACTGTACAAACCTGTCAGATCAAACTGTTGAAAGAGTAAAAACAGCCAAAATTCAAGGAGAAACCTTCAAAATCTGAGATTATGGCATAAAGAAATTAAAACTAAAAGAAAGATAGACGTAAGAAATAAGGAACTAATAACTTTTGCGTTGACATTTTCACTGTAAATGCTCAAAGTGAGACTTCTGCTGCTGTAGGTTAAGGCTGGTAAATGACGAATCCAAACTTATAGACAAGAGTCAAGAGAGAACATTCTGCTGCAGCTGATCACTCATGAGGTCAAAGGTCAATTAATAGAACCCACCAAGGAGAAACAATCCGCTGCTTTACAGCTATTTCATAAAATGTCCACTTTAATACTTTCATTGAGAAAATAATATTTAGTGAACTTTGACAATCTGTCACGTCTCTGTGCTGCGTGATCTGTTTCTTTCTCTGCAGATGGCTTCCAGATTGTCCAGTGTACCCCCCTTCCCATGCTGGGAGATTTATGGAAGCAGACCCTCACACACACAAAAAAAAAAAAAAAAGCACCCCACCTAACACCCTCCCCAGCAGGAGCTGCTGAGGCCAGCAGGAACAATGCCGAAGCAATGGCTTCATTCGGCAGGCCAGATTTACAGCTCCTCCTACACAGCACCTGCTCACTTTGTTTCCCAGGATCTGAGCTGAAAAACTTTGAAGAGCTGACGATACAAACGGGACCCCTGGCAACCCATTCTGTACAGACCCCCCCTTACAGATCTTTTATGTTTAGGAAATCTCTTGGATTTAGATGAAGAAGTCAACTGGAGAAAATCTGACATCATGAATGCCCCTCATGCCCACAGTGGGGCCCACCGAGTTTGTTGCTGCTGCCTCAAACATTAAACTGGTTAAAACGACTAACACTTCTGGACGTGTTGCTCCATTGTTTCTGCTGAGACCAAGTTCACCCCAGAAGAGCTGCTGCACTCCGACGGGAGCTGGACCACAGATGGGACATTCCTGAGATAGTTGGAGAGAAAACATTTTCCAAAGAGAAGAGGAGACAACTGGGGAGCAGAGTTCCCTTTATGTCACTGGGGACCCTGTTGGTGTCTCAGGGGCCATATGGACGCCCCCCAGTCTGCTCTGTGATAGGGAGGTTTGTGGGAACGAGTCCTGGCCGGAGTGAAGTCGTGAGCTGAGATGAATCTTGTTTTCAGTCATCCTGTCTTGTGTTCATGGATTCTCACAAACCTCATACTCACTCTTTCAATCATGAAATATCATAGTGAGTGTGAAAACTCAACAATGGCTGCCCCGCCTTATGCTGTATCTGACCCCCACCCCACTTTCTGACAGGACACCAGGTGTCAGTTTAGGACTAAATGTTTGCTGTGCTGCTTGAAGAGATATTCTCTGCAATACACCGGGAACATGTTTTGATTTAAATTAGATCATTCTGATAACACGGTGGGTCAGTTGGTAGAGCTGCCGATTCTCAGCGAGAAGGTCGCCGGTTCAAATCTCGGCCAGGGGTCTTTCTGGGTGGAGTTTGTATGTTCTCTCAATACATACGTGTGCTTTCTCCAGGTACTCCGGTTTCCTCCGACAGACAAAAAACATGCATGTTAGACTGATTGGGAACTCTAAATTGTCCCTAGGTGTGAGTGAGAGGGTCAATGGTCGTTTGTCTCATTTGTCTGTTTGTGTCCCTGACTTGCAGACTAACCAGGGTGTATCTTGCCTCTCGCACAGTGATTGCTGGATATGGGCACCAGTGACCCCCGTGACCCCAAAAGGAAACAGCGGGTAAAAGATAATGGATGGATGGATACTTCTGACAATTGTGTGGCAAATTTCAGAGCGAATCCCACAGGTGTAAGGATTATGCAGCTGCAATTATCATCCACTGCTCTGATTGGCTGCTCTAATGGCCAACAGGAGGTTGGTTTGAAACACAGCAGTGAAGGCTTCATGGGACAGAACAGGTTGGCAGGCTGTAGGCTGATGAAGTCCTCTGGATGGAGGATGAAATGTTTCTCAATTAAAGAAACTGGTCCAGATGACACGCTTTAACCATTTTTGTTGTTATCTACCTGGATGATTGAGCTTAAACCTTTTTTTTAAACATCCACTGCTCTCTTTTATCTGACAATAAAGGATAAAGGCTTTTATAAAAAAAATAATTCAGATGCAGATCTCTGAGGGTGAGGTTCTGCCTCAAGTGGAGGAGTTCAAGAATCTCTGGGTTTTGTTCACGAGTGAGGAAAGAGAGCGTGAGATTGACAGACAGATTGGTGCAGCATCTGCAGTATTGCGGACTCTGTACCAGTCCATATTGTAGTGAAGAGAGAGCTGAGCTGTAGGGCAAAACTCTCTGTTTACCGGTCAGTCTACGTTCCTACCCTCACCTATGGTCATGAGCTCTGGGTTCCTATAAATATTTGGGTATCTTGGTCTACTCGCATCTCTCTTTTAAGCTTCATGTGGAAAACTTGGTAAAGTAACTGAAAGTTAAACTGGGTTTCTTTTTCGGAAAAAGATCCTGTCTAACACTGAATGCTAAGAAGTGCCTTGTATCTGTGACTTTCTTTCCCTCCATTGATTACGGTGATATTATTTACATGAACGCTCCTACAAGAACTCTGCAGATGTTGGATGCTGTCTATCATGGTGCACTAAGATTCATAACTGGCTGTGATTATCGTACCCACCACTGCACCCTGTATTCACTGGTTAACTGGACATCATTAACTTCACGCAGACTCTCTCACATACATCTCCTCTTACATGTCTCTGTGGAAAAATGCACATGCAGTCCATAATGACCAGAGGACGCTGGCGCTGCATGTTCGCCGCTTCTCCGCGCTAAAAAGTCATTATACTGTTGCTATATTCGTGGACATTTATCTGGACTTATTTTTGTTCAGTAATTTCTCAATCAGTACTTATAACAGACAGCTTATTAGCACTCCCTAACAGGAATTTGGGACTATTGCTGTCAAACATACAACTCCAGCACGGCGGCTCGGACTTTGCTTGAAGAACTAGCAACTATTGCGCTCACCTTGCTGCTTCTGTCAACCTCCTGTGTCATCTGGATTGTTCCAGTTTGTCATCTTTTGCTGGATTTTTTTCCTGTGCTATGCTGTGGATTACATCGCACTGTCTTTTGGATATCCTTTTCGGAGCTGTGGGTCTGCTGTTAGCGGCTAGCTCTGTGCTAGCTTCCCCCGGCTTGGCTGGCTCGTCGATGTTGACCTACTCCGCCTCCCAGCTGATTGGACTCAACAACTGCTCCATCCCTCCTTCTGTTTCTACCATTAAACAACTGGGCCTTCTGCGTAGACCTCGTTATGTCCATAGAGGCTCTCGGAAGAGAACTGTTTACTCTCGGCAAGCTGGGTCTGACTCCATCCCTTCCATCTGGTCTACCGGTCCTGCCGCACATCGATTACGTCATCGGAACGCTGCCTCTGTAGTCCCTGATATTGCTGAAAGAACACAGCGCACGAAGTGGCAAGGAAAACGTGGAGTGGACTTCAGGCTGCTTAAACCCCTTCTAAAGGCTTCTACTCCAACCATTATTAAAATAGAACTTTTCAATGTTCAATCGCTATCCAATAAATCATGTCTTATTCATGATCATATTCTGGAGAAGAATTTGGACCTCTTGTGCCTTACTGAAACATGGCATCAACCAGATGTGTACAGCTCTCTGAATGAAGCCTGTCCCTCTGGATACAGTTACCTGCAGAAAGCCCGCTGCACTGGCCGTGGTGGTGGTCTGGCTGTAATTTACCGCAGTAATTTAAAATTATCACATTTAGCTTCTCGGGACTTCTTGTCTTTTGAATGTTTGGCCTTCAACCTCAAAGCCCCCCTCCTGATGAATGTTATATTGATTTATCGGCCTCCCAAACCACATGTTTCATTTAACTCAGAGATGCATGACCTCCTCACTTTTTTCTGCGCATCTCCTGTGAAAAATATTATTCTTGGAGATTTAAATATCCACATTGATAATTCCTCTTCCCCTCTGGCAGCAGAGTTTAAGTCCCTTTTGGATTCTCTCAATCTCACTCAGTATGTTGACGCCCCTACGCACAACAGGGGGCACACTCTGGATTTGGTGATTACAGACACTGTACCTATCAATAACTTATCTGTATATGACCTGGGTGTCTCAGACCACAGTGTCATCTCCCTGGAAGTGCCTTCAACTTCATCTGCTCCTAATCCTAAACGACTTATCCAGTTCCGTGACTTTAAAAACATTTCCCCTGAGGTTCTGTCCTCTGATCTCCACTCCCTGACCGCTGTCAATCATTCATCTGCAAATGACTCTGTGGATTACTACAACCAATCTCTCCAGGAGCTTCTGGACCTCCATGCTCCCTTTAAAGCAAGGCTGGTGTCTTTCTCCCGTTCAGCCCCTTGGTACACTGCTGAGCTGCGCAAGATGAAAGCAGCTGGCCGTGCTATTGAGAGACGTGTAAAATCATCTGGTCTCTCTGTACATCAGCAGGCATATAAAGAACATCAGAAAGCCTACGCCTTTTCTCTTAAAGAAGCACGGTCCAAATATTATTCCAACATCATCAACAACTGCCCTGGAAACTCTAAACAACTCTTCTCCACAATAAATCATCTCCTTAATCCCATTAAACAATCTCATGAGGACTCTGTTCAAAAATGCAACCTGTTCCTTTCATTTTTTAAAAACAAAGTTAACTCCATTAGATCTCAGCTCCATAGCCTCCCTGATCTTCATCTGCCATCTACCTGTCTGCATTCTGGGTCCCTGAGCTGCTTTGATGAGGTTGTTCTGAGTGAAGTGGAGACCATCATCAAGAAAATGAAGCCTTCATCCTGCGCCCTGGATCCTTTCCCCTCGCCTCTCATTAAATCCAATCACTCTGCAATAAGCCCATTAATCACACAAATAATAAATAAGTCACTGCAATCTGGTCAAGTTCCACTGCCTCTTAAAACTGCCATCATTAGGCCTCTTCTGAAAAAATCTAATTTGGATCCAGACATTCTTTCTAATTACCGCCCAATTTCTCACCTCCCATTTCTGTCAAAAGTGCTGGAAAAAGCAGTTGCTGCTCAGCTGCAGATCCACCTACAACAACACTCCCTGTATGAGAAGTTTCAGTCTGGCTTCCGTGCAGCTCACAGTACTGAGACCGCACTGCTGAGAGTCACCAATGATGTCCTCATGGCTGCTGACACTGGTTCTCCCTCCCTTCTTGTTCTCCTTGACCTCACTGCAGCTTTCGACACTGTGGACCATAGTATCCTCCTCCACCGTCTTCATGTGGAGGTCGGTCTCTGTGACACTGTCCTGGACTGGTTTAAATCTTTCCTCTCCAATAGGCTGGAATGTGTTAGTCTTGGCAATGCCAAGTCCCAGACCGTCTGTGTCTCCTGTGGTGTCCCTCAAGGGTCAGTTTTAGGGCCCCTGCTATTTTCCCTTTACATGTTGCCTTTAGGTCAAATTATTAATCAGTACAACATTTCTTTTCACTGTTATGCCGACGATACACAGCTTTACATCAGGACCGGAGCATCATCTTCACCACTGTCATCTCCATCTTCACTCGCTGCCCTCTCTACCTGCCTGGAGGAGATTAGGGCATGGATGAATCAGAACTTTCTTCAGTTAAACTGCTCCAAAACAGAGGCCATACTGATTGGCACCCCTCACCAGGTTCAAACTTCAACTATAACGACTATTTCATTTTCCGGACAAGACATCCTCCTCTCCACCACCTCTGTTACAAATCTTGGAATAAAAATGGACTCTCATCTTACATTTGAAAATCACATTAAGCATCTGTTTAAAACCTGTTTCTTCCATCTTCGAAATATCTCCAAACTGCGCCCATCTCTCACTTTTGCTGATGCAGAGAAACTCGTCCATGCTTTTGTCTCCTCCAGGCTCGACTACTGCAACTCCCTGTTTACTGGAATACCCGGCAAAAACCTTCAGAAGCTTCAATATATTCAAAACAGTGCAGCCAGGATTTTATTGAGAGCTCGTAAATTTGAACATATTACACCCATTCTCCATAACCTCCATTGGCTTCCTGTCACTTACAGAATTCAGTACAAAATTGCCCTCATTACCCATCAGTGTTTATATGGAAATTCACCAGATTATCTGAAGGACCTTCTTGCTCCATATTCATCCACCCGGTCCCTACGATCACAGAACAGTCATCTCCTCCACCTGCCACGAACTAAATTAAGAACCATGGGAGATCGGGCATTCTGTGTGGCTGCCCCCCGCCTCTGGAACTCCCTCCCTGAATATCTGAGAGCTCCACAATCATTGACTGACTTTAAAAAAGGCTTAAAGACTTTTCTTTTTAGGCAAGCCTATTCTGCCTCCACATGATTGTATCATTGATTTTAGTTGTTTGTATCATTGATTTTAGTTGATTTTATCACAGATTTTAGTTGATTTTATCACAGATTTTAGTTGATTGTATCATTGATTTTAATTGATTTTTATCACAGATTTTAGTTGATTTTATCATTGATTTTAGTTGCACTCTGTAGCACTTTGAGATTTTTGTTAATGAAAAGTGCGTTACAAATTAAATTCATTATTATTATTATTATTATTATTGAGTGCAGCTACGGCATGCGCTCTCAGGACATTATTACCTGCAGTGTTCCTTCAGTGAGGACTAAACTAGGCAAGAGGGCCTTCTCCTACTCAGCTCCTGTTTCCTGGAATACCATACAAAAACATTTGAAGCTCTCGACCTTGACCTCTCTAAGTGGCTTTAAGAATCTGTTGGACTCCTGGCAGGGACCAATGCAGACATGTTCCTGTTTTTAGTTTTCTACATTCGCCTTAGAATCTAGCTGTTTTTTTGTTACCTTTTTTTTAGCCATCCTATTTGTTTAAAAAAAAAAAAAACTGGAGTATGCCTTTTTATAACTGATTATTGTTGTCGCTGTTGTCCATTGTTGTCATCATTCTTTGTTGAAATCAGGTCTCTCTTGTAAATGAGTCCTCGAGGCTCAAAGGGATTTACCTGTCTAAATATGGTATGGTATAAAGTTTATTCATTTTAAAAATACAAAACAGTTTCATAACTATATATAAAAAAAATACAAGAGATTTAAAATGAAAGGCAGCAGAAAGAAGAAAAAAATCTTATTATTCTGCCTAAATTAAGGTTGAATGAAAAAAAAAAAAGACATTACACTCTCTGTTTCTACAAAACAGTTGTTTAGAATAGTAACATTTTAAAAACTGTCCAGATTGCATGACGGCACAATTAATCAAACTTTAGCTCTAAGAGTCACGGTTTCACAGTTTCACCTCTCCTTTCTGCACACCCAACTTCTTCAGGATGGATTCCTCCAGCATGAGGAAATCTTTGTACTCCTTCAGTTCCAACTTTTCCTCCTCTTCTGGGGTCTTGACTGGTTTGTCGGATGTCTAAAAACAAAACCGCAAACAAATTACTATCACTGAAAATGGGTTGCAAAAGACAGGGCACATTAAAATACCCAGTACCCTTTACTGCTGATATCTTCAGTCCAGTTTCAGTTTGATATTGCAGGGGAAAAAAAAAACAAACAAACTGATTTTAAATCAAAGCATAAAAAACTAACAATACATAATCAAAAGTAGCTTGACTAAAATGTTCTCATTCACGTATCATTTAAAGTAATGTAGAGCTATCATTTTATGACTCTTTTAAAGCTCTGCTGCCATTACACTGAATACATATTAATTTTGTAGAAATCACAAATTTACAAGGAAAATATTCACAAAGTAAAACTACTAATTTGTAGCTGTCAAACAAGAAGGTCCTGAGCTTGTAATCCTTCTGTGACCTTTCTGTGTGGAGTTTGCATGTTCTGTGTGTGCATGCATGGGTTTTCTCTTGTTTCCCCTCACCCTCCAAAAACACATGTTAGGTCCACTAATTGACCGTAGATGTGTGTGTTTCTGTATAAGCTGGGCGATCTGTCTAAGGCGTACTCCACCTCTCTGACCTATGAACAGGATGAAAAAGATGTAAAAACTGAACAGATGGATGTCCGATGATCACCCTTGGCACCTTACAAACTCTCCTTGTCTTACTTGTTCTGAATCAGTACTGCTGTATTAATGTCGACAATCAACAGAGGGGTGAACATAGCAGCCTGAGTTGGAAATTCATGTGTAACAGGAACAAAAATAAACCACTACAGACACTAGATTATTGAGCAAAAGCTAAAATTCTAACTGCACTCACACTGGAGCGCCATCCAGGCTAAGATGGAAACATTTAGCCACTTAAAGATTTAGCTTAGACACTGCCAGGAACAGCAGTTCCCAGTGGCCAAGATCAAATAACAATCAAATGAATTAAACATGAAGGAAGAAAGGAGGGACACTGACAGTAAGGCAGAGAGACAAAGACATCCAGCCTTCGTCAGTATTTGTACAGTCTATAAATGAAGTGGCACACATTTGAACAGATTTTAAAACAAATGCATGTGCACATTGACTGCCAGTAAGGATTTATCAGAGGAACATCTCATTCAAGGCTACTTCAATAGTAAACAACCTGAGAAGAATGTTCCTTGAGGTTAATCTTGGGTTTATTATTATTATTTTGGATTTATTCTCTTGACAAGTAGACACCTTTTTTATTTTTATTTTAATGATGTAAACATTTATTTAATAGTTTCAAACTGTGTGACTTTAATATAAATTGAAATGTGAATACAGTACTGCTCCTGATGAGCTAATGACAAATAATTAGTGTCCTCCTAATGGTCACGGTTAACATAACTTACAACTTGTGAAATTTAATTGATAGGTTGGCTATCTTCCCTTTTACTCCATGTACTCACTTCTGGCTCAAAAACCAGAATAAATAAAATAAAATAAAATAAAATAAATAGATAAAAAAATAAAACTGTTTGGGCTCAAATAATTAGACACCAATTATCTACAGTGGTAGATAAAATGGTTACAAATCCTATCTAACTAAGCCCCCTTTGTTTTTCAGGACCACATCTCTGTTGACCTTTAAATATCCAGAGTTTTTCCACACAAGAACTGAATTTTTCAATTTAAAATGGTGGCTTACCATTTTCTTCTCGAGTTCTTTTTCTTTTTCCTCCTTTTTCTGTTTTGCCCAGGTTTTCTTCTGCTTAGCAAAATATTTTGTGGCTTCTGTCTCATGTTCCAGGTACTTCTTCATGTGCAAACTCTAGACATAAATAAAAAGCAAGCACCAGTGAAATGTGTGACGTTTTCATAGACAGCCATTTAAATATTGCCTGTAAATTAATAAAGCAACAACTCCATGACATGTTTGATGCCTGTTGTCATTCAGTATTAGTAAACCTTAAACTGATGCTAATGTAAATATGATGAAAAGGTGGAGTTAGCCTACTAGGCTGACGTACCTCATTCTTGGAGGGAATGCAGAGCTTCTCTGACATTTCAAAAACCCGGAGAACTCCAAGGTCGTCTGTCACTGCCAAGAAATGCTGCTTGGCTGGAAGTAAACAAAGACTACATAGCAGTAAATGGTTCAAATTTATTTAGCAAAGAAACAAAGCTGTGATAAAATCAATCAAACAGAGGTCTAAGCATCACCTTGCTCCTCAGCAGGAAGAGTAAGGAAAACAGAGAATATTGTGAGAGTAGTGTTGACCAAGTGGAGGGGCTGGAGATTAAAGCCAACTATCTGACTGTTAAACAACTTATTTAATTGCAGTTTATTTAAATTTCCATCAAAAGTAAATCCAGACACAAAAAGACCAGACAGAGAAACTTACAGGAGACGGTCCAGGGTTTGATGCAGGTTATCCTGTTTTTGCTGATGGACTCGTAGACTTGTGAAGGTTTTGTAGTGTCTTCCAGCAGGTTCCACACCTCAATGCTGCCATTGTCTCTCCCAATGAAGAACACGGCAGGTCGGGTCAAAGACCAGCACCCCGAACAGTAATACTCTTCAGAGTGTGCTGATTCAAACACGGGGCCCTCCTGGATGTTTGGGAAAAGTTTAAAAAAGCAGGTATGAAAGCAGAAACATATATTTTGACTTAAATATTATCTACATCTGAGAACCCAAGACAACCCACCCCCTGCCACCCCCTTCTCTGATCCATACCAAACATTTGAGCTTTTTCCTGCATCAGGTCACTTCTCCTCAAAGTTCAAAATTTTCTACATAAAGAGGAGTATACTGTCTGTGTACACGATCTAAGTAAAAGTACACACTATACAGTGTACATGACTTTAGTAAAAGTACACAGTATACTGTGCACATGACTTTAGTAAAAGTACACAGTATACTGTGCACATGACTTTAGTAAATGTACTTGGTGTTCTCTAATGAAGTGTTGAAGTTGTAAGAAGTCTTTAACCTGCACCATCAAGACCACTGGCATTCTGAAAGAGAGGGGTTTAAAACAACTTTTCTCTAGTTTATTTTATTTCATTTCAGTGTTTTCAATAGAGAGGTTGTCAGATATATTTTAAAAAGTATATATTGCACAGGAAGTCCTTTACAGAGGATAAATTAACTTAAATTTAAAACTAAAAACAATTGTCCTCCAATGCAAGAATTGGGGGTTTGATTCCACCAGCAGTCACATGCCGAAGTGTCCCAGGGCAAGACACTGTACCACTCATTGCCTCAGATATGTGTCCCATTGGTGTAGGAATGTGATAAAGCACTGATTAGTCTTTGTCTAGATCTAGTAGAGTGCTGTATGAATGGGTACATGAGGACACAGATTGTAGTGTAAAGCACTTTAAGTAGCTAGATAAGATAGAAAAGCGCTATATAAGTACAGTCCATTTACTATTTACATTTTTTTTTTATTTGCCAGATCCACTGATTTCTCCCTTGGAATTATGTTTTTTTCCCCCAATAGGATTATATTTACAGGATTTCAGCTATATAGTTTATTTTTCATATTTGATCATTTATTATATTACACTGATCACAGTACAGTTACCTCCCAGTATGGTTCTAAATATAAGCAAGTTTAGCTCATCAAAATAACCACAACACCTTGTTAATGTTATAATAACATGTAGAAATGAATTAGCAGTTATTGATGATGAACTACAAACTCAGACAGAACGTCGTGAGTTTTGGTGATAAATTTCAAGTTAAATAAAGGATTATTGAGCATGCATCAGGATATTAAATAAAGACCCACATTTCTGTTAAAATCTGGGGAATATAAATATTCATCTTTTAGCATTAATAGCATCCATCCATTATCTTCATCCACTTCTTTCTTTTCGGGTCGCTGGGGTCACTGGCGCCCATGTCCAGCCATCATTGTGTGAGAGGTGGGGGACACCCTGGACAGGTCTCCAGTCCATCACAGGGACACTTAGAGATAAATGAGACAAACAACCATTCACTCTCTCACTCACACCTAGAGATAATTTAGAGTTACCAATTAGCGTAACATGCATGTCTTTGGTCTGTGGGAAGAAACCGGAGTACCCGGAGAAACCCCGCATGCTCAGAGAGAACATGTAAACTCTGCCCAGAAAGGTCCCTGGACCGGGATTTGAACTTCTCGCTGACAGGCAACAACTTTACCAACTGCGCCACCGTGCCGTCTAGCATTAATATTTATTTAAAAAAAACTAAAGCAGCAGAAGCAGCCTCTCTTCTTTCTTACCATGACTCCTTCCTTGGAAATGGCAAATTTCCATATTCCTATCGTTAGAATAACGTCTTTCAAGAAGGGGGATCGCTGAACAGTGTGCACCATGCCGTGACAAGCATTGAAACAGTGGAGGGGTTTGATTTCTGCGAAAGAAGTAACCCATAATAAATAAATAAAAATTTCACTTGACAAAAAAAATTGTTTCTAATCATTTAAAAGTTAACAACAACAAGAAACAATCAAAAAACATTTGCAATCCTATAAATTTTGAACATGTTGAATGTCAACCAAAAACAAACAAAGTTTTTACTGTGAAGTTTACTGTGAAAGTGGTTCTAATCTTATTTGATATATCTGGGGTAATTGTCTTATGAGCCAATCCTAATGCTTTGGTTTGATATCAAAATGCTGGTTAAGAGTCAGAAATACATATTTATGTTCTTACAACCACAACAGCATTAAACCCATCCACTTACAGGGCAACATACCTTTCCAGTCAGTGCAAACAATTTCACCTTGCTGAAAAATAAAAGAAATACAGAACAAAGCTACGCATATTTAATATTTCTCCTCCTATTGCTAAGTATTGCTTAGTTTTATTGTTTAAAAGCACTTTACCAGTGTTCCAACATAAATCTTTGTGTTAACATCTTCCAGAGTCTTGAGTGTTTTGCTCGAGGGGATTGTGAGTTGTCTATAGTCAGCGATGACTCCTGAGGCATTTTCTGCATGAGAAATCAAGATAAACAGCATATTTTAGCAAATGAAGAAAGATGGCATGACCTTTAAAGGTCATGGTCAAGGTCAAGGTTTCTTTATTGTCATTTGCATCATAAGTGGTACATGTGGTGGAACAAAATTGTGTACACAGGGTCCCAGTTACATCAAACAGAAGTATAAATTGTAAAAGAAAAACAGTAATAAGATCTAAGATATGAACTAAGAAATACGCTAAACTAAGAAAATGCTAAGCACCAATAGTACAAAAACAATACGCCGAACAACAGCAGCATGAAATATGCACATTAAACATGCACTTGCAAAAAAAAAAAAAAAAAAACACCTACAAGGAGAGATAGGACTACATTTAGTTAATGTGAAGGTCTAGTGTTTAAAGGGAATAAGTAATGCTAACTGGACAGCAGCATTGGTCCAGTCTGCTTAGTTGTCTGATCATAAACCAGAAGGCAGACGAACAGAAGAAATGGAAGTGTGGTGTGTAGCTGGACTAAACGAGTCAGTAGGAGGGAATAAAAGTGAGTAAAAATAATATCTCTAGAAATCCTGAAGCATCAAAAGTAAAAAATAAGTTACTGTCATTCTGAAAATGTTTAATTTATTAAGAATGTTGGAAATAAAACATAACGTTAAAGCTAGTTTAACTGAGTATTTTGGAGGAACCCCCCCCCCCCCATCAAAATCAGTACAAATTTACTGCACAAATATTTAATACTTATTTGTGCAACTGATTGGATGAAAATGAATAAAATTCAAAAACTGAAGCAGAAACAAACATCTCACATCCATCCATCCATTATCTTTTACCCGCTTCTTCCATTTTGGGTCACGGGGTTTCGCCGGTGCCCATGTCCGGCAATCACTGTGCGAGGGGCGGGGGACACCCTGGACTGGTCGCAAGTCCATCACAGGGACACATAGAGACAAACGAGACAAACAACCATTCACTCTCTCACTCACACCTAGGGACAATTTAGAGTTACCAATCAGCCTAACATGCATGTTTTTGGTCTGTGGGAGGAAACCAGAGCACCCGGAGAAAACCCACGCATGCACAGATATAACATACAAACTCCACCCAGAAAGGCCCCCGGACCGGGATTTGAACCAGGGACCTGCTCGCTAAGAGGCAGCAGCTCTACCAGTTGTGCCACCGTGCTGCCCTTCACATCCTGAAGGGTAAAATGTTTTTCCAGTGTTCTTACCTGTGACACCATCACTGGTGTAAGGGTGAAAGCAGAACTTCCAAGGACTGTATGTTCCAACATCATCAACCTTAAAGAGATAAACCTGACACATGACAGAGAAGAGATGATTTTACTCCACATCAGATTGACTGAAACTCAACAGAATAAAAATAAAATAATAATGATAAAACTTTAAAAAATATTTCAGACACTCACCCCAAAATATCTGGAGTAATAAAAAATATGTACAATGTTTTTCTCATATTAATTCATGGATTAAAACAAATAAAATAAAATAAAAAATTGGATTTTTTTTTCTACACCTAGAGGTGTAGAAATACACACCAGTACCACACATTTGAGAGGTTTTTCCTGCATACAGGTCACTTCTCAAAGGTTTTCATGAACTTTGTCAAAGTACACAGCTTACTGTGTACAGTACATGATTTGTAGAGTATACTGGGCAGATGAACTTGGTCAAAGTACACAGTAGAAGTGTTCTCTAATGAAGCACCAAGACCAACATCATTCTGAAGGAGAAGACGGGCTTCAACAACTTTTCTTTAGTTTACTTTTATGTCATTTCATTGTTCTCAAGTGAGAGGTTGTCAGATATATTTTAATAAATTATAGCACAGGAAGTCCAATCCTATGCAGATTGTAAATGACCTTTGTTTTTTCTAGAATTACAGCTTCCGTACTGATTTCTCCTCTAAAATGACTATTATTACTTGGGATTATATTACATAATTTCAGCTCATGTAGTCATTTAATAGTATTTAATTTCTTATTTGATCATGTTTTATGTTACATTTATCACAGTGCAGTTACCTCTCAGTGTGGTTCTAAATATAATCCAAGTTCAGCTCATCCAAACCGCTACAACACCTTGTTGTTGCTAAAACACCGTGTAGAATTGATTTTTTTTAGATAATGATAAATGACAAACACCTGAAAATGACTCTCACTGAGCGAACTTTGTTAATTTGGGGTTAAAATTAAAGTTAAACAGAGAAACCCATCCCTGCTATAATCTGAGTCATATACATTTTCATCTTTTAGCCTTATTTATTTATTTTTTTTAAACAAAGCAGCAGAAACAGCCTGTCTCATTGTGAGAGAAACTCAACGAGCTGCACACTCCCTGCACATCTCTCTCACTGACCAGGAGTTCGGTCACGTGCGGAGGTTGCACGTCTGTACAATGATGACGATGCTCTGAACACATTAACATTTAACACAAAGTTAAATTTTAGATACAAAAGTCCTCCAAGTGCAGGAGGAAGGGGCGGTGTGAAGGTGAATCATGTCTGGTATCTCTCCTGGCTGCCAACACATCCATCCATTCATCCATCCATCCATTTTCTTCCGCTTATCCGGGGTTGGGTCACGGGCCCTGCGTTGGAATGATGATGTTACAACAATCACAGCTCGGGGGCTGAAAATTTTTTTTTCATGCTTTTTGAAAAACATCTAGTTTGCTGTTGCCTCTTCTCCTCACAATATTCTATTTTTTTTCTTTGCTACACATTTGGGACCTGTGGAGACCAGCACAAAAAGCTTTTTCCCATTCATGAATGATGAGCTCCAAATGTTTTCAAAGGGGACGATGTGGCCTACATGAAGGATCCAGACTTCCCTCTCCTCCTCTCCCCAGCCACTTGGGCCAGCTCCTCCGGGGGAATCCTAAGGCATTCCGAGGCCAGCCGAGAAACTTATAGTCCGTCCAGCGTGTCCTGGGTCTTCCTCTGGGTCTCCTCCCGGTGGGACGTGTCCGGAACACCTCACCAGGGAGGCATCCAGGAGGCATCCTAACCAGATGCCTGAGCCACCTCAACTGGCTCCTCTCGATGTGAAGAAGCAGCGGCTCTACTCTGAGTCCCTCCCGGATGACCGAGCTTCTCACCCTAGCTCTAAGGGAGAGCCCAGACACCCTGTGGAGAAAACTCATTTCGGCCACCTGTATCGGTGATCTTGTTCTTTCGGTCACAACCCAAAGCTCATGACCATAGATGAGGGTAGGAAAGTAGATCAACCGGTAAATTGAGAGCTTCGCCTTTTGACTTAGCTCTCTCCTCACCATGACAGACCAGTGCAGCGCCTGCTTCACTGCTGACACTGCATCTATCCGCCTATCGATCTCACGCTCCATTTTTCCCTCATTGGTGAACAAGACCCCGAGATACTTGAACTCCTTCACTTGGGGCAGGACCTCCTCCCAACCCGGAGAGGGCACTCTACCCTTTTACGGCTCAAGACCATGGCCTCGGATTTGGAGGAACTGATCCTCATCCCAACCGCGTCACACTCGGCTGCGAACCGCTCCAGCAAAAGCTGTAGATCACGACTTGATGAAGCCAATAGGACCACATCATCTGCAAAAAACAGAGAAGCGATCCTAAGCCCACCAAAACGGATCCCCTCAACACCTTGGCTGCGCCTAGAAATTCTATCCATAAAAGTTATGAACAGAATCGTTGACAAAGGACAACCTTGGCGGAGTCCAACTCTCACTGGGAACGAGCCTGACTTACTGCCGGCAATGCGGACAAAGCTCTGACACCGGTCATACAGGGACCTAACAGCCCGTATCAAAGGGCCTGGTACCCCATACTCCCGGAGTACACAGGGCTCCCCGAGGGACGCGGTCAAATGCCTTCTCCAAGTCCACAAAGCACATGTAGACTGGTTGGGCAAACTCCCACGCACCCTCCAGGACCCTGCTGAGGGTGTAGAGCTGGTCCAGTGTTCCAAGACCAGAATGAAAAATGCACTGCTCCTCCTGAATCCAAGGTTTGACTATCCAATGGGCCCTCCTCTCCAGAACCCCTGAATAGACCTTTCCAGGGAGGCTTAAGAGTGTGATCCCCCTGTAGTTGGAACACACTCTACGGTCTCCCTTTTTGAATAGGGGGACCACCACCCCAGTCTGCAAATCCAGGGGAACTGCCCCCAATGTCCACGTAATATTGCAGAGTCGTGTAAGCCAACACAACCCCACAACATCCAGATCCTTAAGGAGCTCCGGGTGAATCTCATCCACCCCTGGGGCCCTGCCACCGAGAAGCTTTTAAACCACCTTTGTGGTCTAAGAACCAGAGATTGGAGAGCCCAACCCAAAGTCCCAAGGCTCCGCTTCCTCAATGGAAGACGTGCCTGTGGGATTGAGGAGGTTTTCGAAATATTCTGCCCACCGACCCACGATATCCCAAGTTGAGGTCAGCAGCACACCACCTCCACTGTAAATAGTGTTGGTGGCATACCGCTTCCCTCCCCCCTGAGATGCCAGATGGTGGACCAGAATCACCTCGAAACCGTACGGAAGTCATTCTCCATGGCCTCTCCGAACTTTTCTCACGCCCGGGTTTTTGTCTCAGCGACCACCCGAGCCACATGCCGCTTGGACTGCCAGTACCCATCAGCTGCTTCCGGGGTCCCACAGGCCAAAAAGGCCCGATAGGACTCCTTCTTTAGCCTGACAGCATCCCTCACCATCGGTGTCCACCACCGGGATTGAGGATTACCGCTGCGAAAGGCACTGACAACCTTGTGGCCACAGCTCCGATAAGCCGCCTTGACAATAGAGGCGTAGAACATGGTCCACTCGGACTCAATGTCCCCCGCCTCCCCCAGAATGTGTTCGTAGCTCTCTCGGAGGTGTGAGTTAAAGCTCCGTCTCACAGGAGACTCTGTCAGACATTCCCAGCAAACCCTCACAATACAATTGGGTCTGCCAGGTCTGACTGGCATCCTCCCCCACCATCGGAGCCGACTCAACACCAGGTAGTGGACACGCCCCATGGCATGTCCGTGCAAAGCTAAATTTTTACGACCGTGTACGTGGTGTTGCACAATAAACTGCCCAGCGACGGACTGTTTTGTATGAGACACCAATGTATTAAAATCCCCTTCTTCATCCCTGATCTGGCTTTTTCTTTTGTTTATTTGCCAAGAGGTAAGTGATCTCTTCCGCCTCCGTTGACTCCATGACTGAAATGGTGAGAAATGAAGGAATTTGTCATGAGCGAATTAAACTCAGGTCCAGCGTGGTTGCAGGAGGGTCTGGAGATGTCCTGGTGGGCTAGTCTGATGTGTGGGCTGCAGAGCCAGCGCACCCTGTTTTTTAAAAAAAAATGTATATCTTTTTATTAACAACACATAAACACAGAACACCGCTGCAGCTGAGGCTGCTAGCGCTAATTTTTTTTCTTCTGACCTGTCAATCAATCCAGTAGGCGTGTCAGTAAATGACCAATCAGTGAGCTCTATTTGTCCCGAAGGTAAACGCCCCTTGTCTGTGAAGCTGCTCTGCAGCTGCTCAGGGTGTACGCTTGAGTATCAAGTGTGAACCCTCTGCATACAGTACACGCGTACGTACGCATGAATGGACGTACACAGGAGTATACTGGGGGCTTTATGCTTGAACATAGTGTTTGTTATGGACAATCCATGACGAGCACAGAAGTCCAACAACAGAACACCACTCGGGTCAGATCAGGGCCGTTCCTCTCAACCACACCCCTCCAGGTCTCACTGTCATTGCCCATGTGAGCGTTGAATTCCCCCAGTAGAACAAGGGAGCCCCCAGTAGGCACACTCTCCAGTACCCCCTCTAAGGATTTCAAAAAGGGTTGGTAATCTGAGCTGCCGTTTGGTGCATAAGCACAAACAACAGTCAGAACCCGTCCCCCAACACGTAGGCGGAGGGAGGCTACCCTCTCGTTCACCGGCGTGAACCCCAACGTACAGGCACCAAGATGGGGGGCAACAAGTATGCCCACTCCTGCTCTGTGCCTCTCGCCAGGGGCAACTCCAGAGTGGAAGTGTCCAACCCCTCTCAAGGAAACTGGTTCCAGAGCCAGAGCCATGTGTTGAGGTGAGTCCGACTATTTCTAGCCAGAACCTCTCAACCTCACACACACAGACCAGCTCAGGCTCCTTCCCCACCAGAGATGTGACATTCCACGTCCCAATAGCCAGCTTCTGTAGTCGAGGATCAGACCGCTAGGGTCCCCGCCTTTGGCCACCACCCATCCCACATTGCACCCGACCCCTTTGGCCCCTCCCACAGGTGGTGAGCCCATGGGAAGGGGGACCCACGTCTCCTCTTCGGGCTGTACCCGGCTGGGCTCCATGTGTAAAAGCCCGGCCACCAGGCGCTCGCCAGCCTGCCCCACCTCCAGGCCCAGCTCCAGAGTGGGGCCCCGGTGACCCACGTCCGGGCGAGGGAACAGTGTTTCCGTTGTTTGTGCTTATCATAAGAGGTCTTTACCTTGCCAACACATGCATTTAATAATTTATTATGTCATCATCTTCATGGGGGGTGCAGGTGGTTCTGTTAGGGGAGCGGGGTATCCTCCTTGGCTTGCTGCAGGCAAGCTTTCACCTGCAGTTTCTCTGTGCTGCTCACTGGGCTCACAGTGTATCAGACAGCATGCCTGCCCTGCTCTGTTCTGATTAGGTCAAACTGTGGCTCTGGTTCTCTTTAATGGTTGAAAGCAAAGTCAGTTTAATCCCTGTTTCATCATTAGATTGGATGTAAAAAAGTTAAATCTGGTCCTCTGGACATTAAAAAAAAACAAAACAAAGCAAAACAACAAAAAAAATGTAGAAACGTTTCGTCTCTCATCCAAGAGACTTCCTCAGTCTGAGGAAGTCTCTTGGATGAGAGATGAGTTTCTACATTTTTTTGTTGTTTTGCTTTGTTTTTTTTGTTTTTTTTGAATATCCAGAGGACCAGATTGAACTTTTTTAGATTTTTCTACCTGGATTATTGAGCATGCATCAGGATATTAGATTGGATGGTTTTAACAAGACTACACCAAAACATTTTTTCTACCCCCTCCTCATTTTTACAGATGACAGAAATCCATCCTGGCCACGTTCAAAATTATGGAAATCTGTTGCAGTGATGGAGAACTTAAATCCATGTTAATGTTTAGTGTCTTTAAATTAAAATTTGTGATTTATTTTGAACAGTTGTCTTACTCATATTTTCATTTTAATTACACTTAAACATCTTCTCTGAGGGTCTATGTCTCATGTCGTTGTCTAGATTTCATTGTCAGACTATGACCAGCCTAATGTAGGTTAATCATTCAGCTAAGGGCTTTGTTTATGATGAGTGCGTACCTGCATTTCAGAATTGTAAATCAGTAAATCTGAAAACCTACTGGAGTAAACTCTGTACCATTTGATAAAGTTCAGGATAACCATTTTTATTTTTTGATTTCATACTTTGAAAAGGGAGCCTTTCACAATAAACATATAAACAACAAACAACAATAAACATATAAACAACATATAATATTAAGCTTTTAAAATTCAATTGGAAATTAATTTAACTGTTAAACTGGTGGTTTACTTAGCTTCACATTGAAGCATTAGTTATTTACTTTGGAAATAATCAAAAGGAATTGGGTGAAATTTAATTCACATGATTCTTTTTATAATCTCCAAATGTTACAATACCGTGAAGAATGGTTTCCATGTCCTGTCCAGGTGTTTGAACGTTTCAGAGACTCTGTAGAATGTCTTTGGGGTCTTTGGAGTCGCAGGTTTCGGTTTGAGGTAATCCAGATTTGGAAGTCTCACATCCCAGAACTTTAAGGTGCTTTAGAATGAGAGAAATACACACACACATTTTAAAAATTAATCTTTTATCTCAAAGGTTCTTATTCAAAGATGTGGCAAATTCAAGTAACTACATGCTGCAGCCTGTATTTAGGAATGCTTATATCTTTGTGCAACATCTTACTGCAGTTGCTGCTCTGAGGACTTTAGAAAAAAACAAGTCTTGGATTATTCTACAGGTTCCAACAAGTGTAATGTTGACATATACTGTAAATGTTTTTGGAAGGTCACAGCAACTCCTGAATTTGCTTACAAAGTGTGTATATATACACAATCAAATGCTTACAATTCTTTCTTTTTTGGGAGAGGGAAGGGGAGTAAATATTACACATCTCTAGGTTGAACATTATTTGTAAATCACAAAATATGTTTATCATTAAGGTGAATGACTCAAGACTAAAATGTCCCTGTGCATGTATGTGCCATTGAAATACAAAAACCACAGCGCTAGCTAGTGACCTGGCATGGAAACTAAAGCAGATTTAATGAGCACAAGATCATTCACATGTGAACTGGGCCTAATCCACACTTTCATGAATGTTACCACAGCATCAACGCCAGGCAAACAAAGACTTTAACAACTCTTCCGTGGGAGGGAAGTGGGACTAACTAATCGTCATGTGAGTTTAGCTTGAATAAGAGCATCACATGCAGTTTAAGGGCCCTGCATACTCCATCCGAAGCGCAAAATCAGCTCTCATTGACGTAGTTGCGTGATAAAATCATGTCATTTTGTTTTCAGAGTAGTTTCACCTGCCCCTTCTTGACACGAGGTCTGGGCTAATGTTTCTCACAGGCGTATGTGCCAAGTATTGTGCGATTGGTCAGAAGTTTGTTGGCGTGTTTGTCAATGCTGAGATACACTCTGACATTCAGCTGTACGGCTCTTAAAATACACTTCTTCATGAAAAATTTGTGGCCATAATGCAGATGCAGGGAGTGAGTGGAGACTCCGGCGGGAAGGAACCCACAGGACGTATACTGCAGCAGGCGGGGTTTCCCAGGAGCTCTGCGTCATGTGTCTCATGGACTATGAAAAATGTGTGTAAACAAACGTCCTGCAACCACATGACCGCGTGTCGACTGTTCGGCTTCAGGTGGAGTATGCCGGGGCCCTTCAAAGCTTGAAACTCCAAACTCTCCAGTTTTGAAATCTCAAACCCAGCCGGTTGAAGCAGATGACCACTTGTCCTGAGCCTGGTACTGCTAAAGGTTTCTTCCTCATGAGGGAGTTTTTCCTTTCCACTGTTGCCTTTGTGCTTGCTCAAGATGAGAGTTCTGCCATGGAGTCAAATTCAAAGCAGTCTGCTCCTCAGAAAAATAGTGTTAACTTATTTTCTATATATATGAATATTTCTGTTCAGTGCCCTGAGATGACTTCTGTTGTGACTTGGTGGTAGATAAATAAACTAAACTGAAATGAAATGACAAAGATCCCCGGATGGTAAGCCAAACGTCTTCAATTACAGAATGGATGTCCAGTTGTTTATTTTTTAGAATTTTTATTTTTTTGGGGGGTGGGGGTAAACATTATTATATAAATACAAATATTTTATGTTATAATCTCATACAAAAATAAAAATAAATTAACAAATAATGTTTTGCCTGAAGCCTACCCATCAGGTGAGCAGGTGAGGACCTGAACGGAAACCTTCAACTTGTTCTCCACAGTTACGCCTTTACTTATCACCTTATGAGAGAGAAAGAGACAAAATCAACGACGTCTACAAAGGATGTTCAGAATTTGTAAAACCCAGAGGTGATGTTCTGAAGATATATGAGAGGTTAATGTTGTTTTCTGAAGACACCAATGATTACTTATGTTCATTTATCTTGATTAGAGCAGAAGGTTGTAATGATTTATTACTAAAAGCAGAATAAGCACAAGCGGTCCTGTCAAACCAATTCTGCTCTGTAGACTGTACCAGTTTATTAAATCTGTGAAGAATACCTTGTATGGGAATGTTTCTATCTTTCTGTACACACTTGGGTTTGTTTTTTAATGAGGCAAATATTATTATTTCCATCCATGTCCTTCAGATGTCTTAAAAAGATCAATACATGTATACAGTATACTACAGGTCTCACTTGTAAATGAGTCTTCAAGGATCAACATGACTTATCTTTTTAAATAAAGGTTGAATGAATGAATGAATAAATGGTTAAATATTTAGATGTAGTTGGAAAAACAACTAAATGCAGTTTCAATTTTGTCTTGGATTGCTGTTTGGGAAAAAAAAAAGGAAAACACTGTAAGAATAAACACAATTTCTGAAGCTACAAAAAAAGTTTGTGGGACAATGGGTGGAGAGATTTTATATACTGTACATACACACATACACATACATATAAAAAAAAATATCTCCA
>NC_056500.1:13694973-13757549 GCF_014905685.2 Nematolebias whitei
ATATGTATATATATATATATATATATATATATATATATATATATATGTATATATGTATGTATATATGTATATGTATATATATTCAGATTGGGTAAATACTGTCAAATGATATGTACAAAGTAAGAGAAACAAAGTAAGGTAACCCAAAGGCAACATTGCAGATGCCCAGGATAGCTACAAATGCCTAAGTCAGCCACAACTTTATCAACAGGGAGTAAGGAAGGTTTTGAAGCGCCAGCTGAATGGCAAGAATAAAGTCCGAGCCATCAAATATGCAGTGAGAGTCATCAGATACTCAACTGGTATATTAGCCTGGCCAAAGGAGGAAATAGAAGCCACTGACATTAAGATTGCCATCAAGACTTGAAAGCTTCTCACAATGCATGGAGGGTTTTACCCCTAGTCCAGCATCCTTAGACTATACACCATGAGAAGGTAGTGTGGCAGAAGACTAGTGAGTTTCCGAGCCACTATACAGGATGAAACAACTAAAATGCTGAGTACATCAGGAGGAAAGCTCCCAATGATGAACTGATGAGTTAATGTCTCAGGCAGTAACAAAAACACGTCAAAGAAGAGGGGCCATCATGAAAAGATAAGCCCCTACACGGCATGTCCCACCGGCAGATGTATGTAAGATCCAGGCAGGTAAAGCATACATGGAGCGCTATAACCAAGCGGCTGGAATAATATACAGGAACATCTGTGCCGAGTATGGACTAAAGTCAAAGTGGGAGACACTACCAATTGATGGAGAATGGCAGGGCCAAGATACTGTGGGACTTCCAGATCCAGACCAACAAACAGATAATGGCCAACCAACTGGACCGTGTGGTGGTTGCCAAGAAAAAGAAGGCCGGGGTGATCGATGTAGCAATCCCAGGTGACTATAATATCAGGAAGAAGGTGCATGAGAAGCTGGAGAAATACCCAGGGCTAAAAGAAGAAATACAGAAGTTGTGGAGAGTCAACACGTCAGTAGTACCAGTGGTCATTGGAACACTTGGTGCTGTGACCCCCAAACTGGAAGAGTGACTCCAACAGATCCCAGGAACAACCTCAGATTTCAGTCCAGAAAAGCAAAGTCCCAGGAAAATCTAAGATACTGTGGAGAACCCTCAAACTCACAGGCCTCTGGTAAAGTACCCAAGTTTAAAGTTAAGTGGAATTGCCCAAGTTGGAGAATAGGGTGAGCTACAAGATTATATATGGCAGTGGTCACCTAAAAATTTGATGTTGCAGCCCAATTTGCAATATACATCTTTATTAGGCCTACAGTAGATGCACATATCAAAATGGAAGTTGGTACCTCACTTATTTTTCAAGTTATCCAGCTCCCATAACGGAAAGAGGATATTTACAAGTCCCCTCTTTGCTCCGCAACAGGGGACAACAAACCCCAACCCAGTTTTTGAAGAAAAATATTTGTGTATATCATAATGAATATATCATACTGTGTATATCATTGAATATCATAATAAATTAAACACAAAAAGAGCAGGGTATGTGTACTTACAAATAGGTTAGTACTAACCATTTCACTTCCAGAATGCAAGAATTGGGAATGAGCAGAAATGTCCCATACTGCAACCTGATACACCAAGAATACAAAATCAGTTATTAGAAATCAACATCTGGAAAAGTTAGTGATACTTAAATCCAATAAAATACCAGAAAGACAACAATAAACATTATGACTTTCAAATAAAATAAAAAGCAGACAGGCCTACAAATAGAGTTATGTGAAGGATGCAGAATATAAAAGATGTAAAATAGTAAAGCAAAGTTTAAAATTAGCACCTGGCCATTCACACAGCCACCAACAATAATGTTTGGATTGGACGGGCAGAACTCAAAGGCAACAACGTCGTCTGGGGACTCCAGGAGCAACTGTAAAAATCATAGAAAATTCTACATACTAAAGGTTGAATATTACACTTCAAAGTACGTCTATATATTACATGCTTACCAACACAGTGTTTATATTTGATGCAGTCTCTCAAAAATTCTAAATTCATCTTACAATTCACAAAGTCTGTCGCATACAAGAAAAGTATTCCATCATATATAAAGTACCAATAAGGTCAGGATGACTCTTCAGTAAAAATATAAAAAAGTGCTCCAGTTTTCCTACAAACAATACTAGTTTTAAATTATGTCAAAGAGTAATCAAAGCCACATAAAAGCTTTTCTTAAACGAATATTGGGGGGGAGGGGGGGGATGCAAATCTACTTTTAAACAGAAAGGTGCTCCCATCTCATAAGCTTTTTTGCTCATACCTGGGCTTTAGAGAAGTCAGCAAAGCTGTAGAAGACAATGAAAGAAGGTCTGGGGATAAATGTAGAGGGTTTGTCCGATTCCTCTTCATTTGGCTCTGTCAAAGCCACAGCTATCATACCTGCAACATCACAAGCCAACAAATTATGTTAAAATGTCCCTAAGATCTTTTTGGCTTTAAGTCTGATGACCACTTTACATATACTATAAAATATCAATCCCAAAGAAGGACTAATTTTAAATACTTTCAATGTGTGTCATGATTAGATTAGACTGATCAAAATTTGAATTTTGATTATTTTATTCTGAAAGACAAATTTGTTTACAGACTAGTAGGTTGTACTTTACCATGGATGATGGGGTGCCAGTGAACACTGCTGATTTTCTTGCCTTCAGAGTACGTATGGTCTTTAAAGGTCATTTGAAGTTCCAGATCCTCAGACTTTAGCCCAGACTTGTCATCAACTCTACGCCCTGTCCCAAAATCCTTCAATTCCTCAATGAACACATTGAAAATTGATTCCTCTTGCAGGGCTTGCAACATCCTACAAAGCAATAGACAATTTGATAAATCTTTCAGAAATACAATTATTATTATGCCTCCCACCTCCTTTACATCTCTTCATAGCTACAGTTAAATTGAGTGAATGTGGTAAAACTTACTTTTCTGTTTCCAAGAAACACAAAATAACAAAAACACATATACAGTAAGGGTGTCTTGGGTTATAAAACACAAGACTTTAGTTCTAAAATCAGAATTTTGGCAGGGAAAACATTCATGATGTTGATTTATATGCAAACCTTAGTGAAAATATGAATGTTCTATTGTCATCAACGTGTGGATTGGCACTTACTGGTTCTCATTAACAGAAATAAGCTATTTTACCTGGTTGTTACTGCTTTACAAAAATTCTTCATGCTCTCACTTTGAAGGATACTTTCTTTTTCCTCCTCACTAAACTCTCTTGGCTCATAGTGGGTCCAGTTATTCCTCTTAACAATCCTGTGGAATCGACACAAATGCACAAAACACTGTAGGAATGAAAAGAATGTTAACACAACAAGGAAGCAAATGGATTCATTTAGTGTCATTCAAGTATGAAATAAAAATCTTAACACTTCTGAAGTAAATGTATTTCTTGTGATTTGAAAAATATATAAGTCCTAAAGTACATAAGTTCCTTTTGACATCATAAATTACTGTACCATACCAGGGTGTCTGGGTACTGTTCTCCAGCACAACTGGAACAGCCTGTACTCCACGGTCTATCAGCATCACCTTGATGTTAAACCTCTTGTCTTCATAGGATTCAAATCCCACAAAGACAGTTTCACTGTCAGAAAAGTTGACTGGCAATTTAAGTGTCCTCCATTTTCTAAAGTAGCGTATCGTTATCTGATTAAGACAAGAAAACACAACTGACAAAATGATGCAACAGCAGCCCATGTATTAAAGAAAATTAAATTAATTAAATAGCATGTGTATTTAATATGGCTTCAATATACAGTACTTTAGTACCCTTGGTCTAGTCTCTTTGATAGATTCTGCTTCAATTTCATTTTCACTTCCAAGAGAAACCCATGGCTTTCGTTTTGGAGTTTTATTGACTTCAACCTCTAGCACTGCTGCTGTTTCAGTCTCAGGAGTTTCATTGACTTCATCGGTCTCAGGGGGCTGCAGAATGCAGACAAAATTACAAAAAGGCACAAACTTAAAATATAAATAAGATTCTGTATGAAAGCTGAAATCTTAGTAGGGCAAGAGTTTAGCATGACTTCTAAAACTGATATAAAAATCAAACAAATAAACAGGTAAATAATGAATAAATAATCTCATCCTTGGAGATTATTTACATTTTAAGTACATTTTAAATTACAAACCCTAACCCATTGCCTATATACAGTATCTGTGTGAAAACACTGATATAGAAACATTTAGTAAAACTTGAGAATGTTACATGAACACAATTTGTGATTTAATTAAAGTACTTTTAAAAAATTATATTTTTCTTTCAGCTGCTCTCTTCTTCAGGGGTCACCACAGTGAATTAACTCACACGAAGACTTAGCAATTGTTTTTACACTAGCTGCCCTTCCTGACACAACCACAGACCACTGAGCTATCACAGCCCTCTGTGTGGAGCAGAAAGTTGCTATCTAGGGCACCCGAGGGAGCAGATGGTGGGAGTTAAGGGCCTTGCTCAAGGGCCCAGAGTGGGGCAAATGAGGGTGGAGGCAGGTGTGGGTGTTTCATCTTTGCCAAAGTACTTTTTATACAAACTTAAAATCAAGTAGTGTGTACTTACATTGAGTATTCGGTTCTTGGCTTCTGGTGAAAGAACCAAGTAGAAGTTCTGATCGTAAGTAAACGTTGAGTCAAAAACTAACAAGATTTCTTCCTCTGGGTAATTCTGTAAGATAGAAGTATGCTGAATTAAAAACAAACTGCTAACTTTGGAATAAATGTGAAGTATATGAGCTGATTGTGGCAACCACAAAAACTCATTGCACAGTAGAAAAGTTTTGATGGAAATTGGCGATAAGATAATAAATTCAGATAAAAGATCTAATATTTTGGAATAAAATGCTGACAACCATGTAAGCATCATAACAGTGAAGAGGACGTTCCTCATGTTAAAGAAATAAACAACACTACTTTTAGTGTGCAAAGCTGATGAGTCTGTATGGGTCTCTGAGGAAACTTAATAACCACATTGATTCTGGGAAGGAGTGTGAATCGTAAGAGAGGTGGTTACCGGGTATTTAATCTAAATTATACCAAAGGAACAATTCTATTTAACTAGACGTTTTGTTTGCGATGACAGCCCTTGTCTTTAGATCTCCGTTTCATTGGACAGAAATACCTGGGTAATCAGTACAACAAAACATTAACCTTACCAGCAGAATCTGCTTCACGGGACTGAAATCAGACACTGCTGCTCTTGTCTTGATATCCTGTATGATGTCGTCTTTTTTCAGCAGCTTGTAAGGGCTCTGCTCTGTGACATCTTCATCAGCTCGGCAGTCAAAGAGCTTCTGGGTGGCTGATGTCAGGACCAAGGGGAAGATATCTTCAGGGTGATCTTGAAAATCAGTTACGAGAAGAAAAACAAAAGACAAAAGAGGCTGAGTTGGGCATGACCGCTTCTTTTTGTGGGTTCACAGTAACGACAATGGATGTTAAAACTAAAGGAAACTATTTTAATTTAGAATTCTTGAGACATGGCAAAATGCTGAATTTAACATTTATATTTTAGATTGGGACACTATTTGAAATAAACTCCCATTTAACATTATCAAGAATAAACAGAGAAAACATATGGGCTAACCAAGGATGATTTAAAAAAGAAACAGTGTACAAATAAAGCAATGAGTCTCCTAAACAAGGCAGGATCACAGGTTGACAAATATGGAGGATCATATATATGAGGCTGCAGTAGCTTGGAGGTCAGTGCCGTGGTCTTGTAATCCTGAGGTTGCGGGATCGAGCCGCGTCAGGAAGGGCATCCAGAGTAAAACAACTGCCAAATCTTTCAGGAGAGTTCACTTGCTGTGACAACCCCTGAAGAAGTGAGCAGCTGAAAGAAACTTACTATATATATGATGTGAAAATAAAGTAGACCCACAGAAATTAAGGATTAAGAATAGAATTTCCTCCATTTTTCTGATCAAATGCACAACACGCCTGATCCATCATATGCCACTTCCTGCAGGACTGACTGTCCTACAATATCACATGGGGAAATTCAGTAGTTTATTTGTATACTCCATGTCCTTCAAATCGTAGCATAGGCAGAGACCAGGAACACACAATAGTGTAAACATGGCTCTGCATAATAATAGTTTTCCTCCTGCTTGCGGTTTTCTCTCTTCAAAGTCTTTCCACAAGGTTGCTGAGAGGACGCCGGGAATGCTAAAGCAAAGCTTAAGTAACCACTTCCCAGCTGGGTGTGTCAACCTTTTCCACTCACACCACTTAGGCCTCCTTCCAAATCATTGTAGTGGAACCTCACACCCTTCATTTCACACAGTTATGTGTCAGCTTTGGAATTTGTATTCATGGGAAACGCTTGTTTAAGAGACATAGAGTGCATGATGTGTAATGTCCCACATCCCCTGAAGAATGCAATAGTTGCTTTTGTTGGGTTGTCTTAAGTAATTTTGAATTTATCAAGCCTTTTTAAAATCTCTTCTTTAATCTCCCTAAGGTTATATAATGTACTCCAAAATACTTCTACAGACTCTACGTACATCATTACTCTGACAAAACTGGCTGTTTGCATTGATAATGACTTTAAGAATACATCTAGGTTCAAGGTTCAAGGAGACTTTGTCATCCGCTTCATATGGGGTACATGAGGTGGAACGAAATTGTGTACTCAAGGTCCCAGTTACACCCAAAAATAGCAATATAAAGTATAAAAAATGAGAGTGAATGGTTGTTTGTCTCGTTTGTCTCTATGTGTCCCTGTGATGGATTTGCAACCTGTCCAGAGTATACCCCGCCTCTCGCACAGTGATAGCTGGATATGGGCACCAGTGACCCCCATGACCCAAAAAAGAAAAAGCGGGTAAAGATAATGGATGGATGGATAAAGTGTCAAATGTCCAATTAAAGTGTCATTACAGTTATTTGTCTGGTATGACTTATCATTTTATCCCTCAGTTAATTTCCTGCACTGCATGAAAAATAATCTGTAAAACTGTCAAATAAAAAAGTAATTAAGTCCAAAGCAGTGGTTATTTTTACTGTTGGTTTCTTCTATTTATGTTCAGGGCTACAAAATCTGTGTTAACAAGCAGTAAACACTAAATAGTTTGTCACGTTCTTTGGAGAAAATTGTATGCCTGCAGAAAATCCATGAAGGATAAAAAAAGAGAAGACAAGCTCTACACACAAATGCACTAATTAACCAGGAATAATGAAAGTAAAGAAAAGTTTAACAAATTAAAACTATTAGCATTCTCTTACCAGTCTTTCCATGTGGGGCAGAAGATTGACTGTTCCTGTCTGAGAGAAAAGTAAGAGTCAGCTCACTACTAAATCTTGCAGAGACAAAAATGCATGAAATTAACACGTTAGGTCTTTTCACCTTCATTTTTCCCTTTTCGACTTCTTGAACGCTTTCCTTTTTTCAGTGCCATCCTTGTCCTTTAGATTTACAGAATTTCTACAGTCAAAACAATCACAGTTATGACAAAAAAATCAGAAAACTAGACTTTTCTTTATCTACATTAATAGCTATACAGTATTTTAGTGGCCACCTGCAATACAGATCATGTTGAAATGCTTTAAATCAGTAGTTCTCAAAATGGGGTCCCCTGACGGACCCCTAGAGGTCTGCAAGCTGGGTCCGGGGACCCCATTTTGAGAACTGTTGATTTAAAGCATTTCAACATGATCTGTATTGCTTTGTTTTTACAAGCACGTTTAACAACCCGTTAAACTACATTAAAATGCAGGAAATCACATCTACTTTATTCAAAATTTTCTGGAGGAGGACCCCTAGACCCCCCACATTGCCACCCCAATAGCGTGCCCGCTATTTGTGTTCCGGCATGAATCGGTTTACAAATTAAGCTCCGTTACTACACTGCTGTTATGATTCTGTTCAGTTGAATGTAAAAGTATTCTGCAAGTGGCAATACATTTATGTTCATTAAGTGAGTAGGTAAAGTTTTAAAGGGGTTTCTGATACTGTGAATTTTCTCAAAACTGCCTTTTTTGGAAGTTTAAATTTTAAATTTTGTTAATTAAGTGTGTCTTCAATGAAAAATACCCCAATTTTAAAAGTACAAAAATTGTATTAACACTAATAAAGAACAGGTCTTAAATACTTAAGATAATGTTACACAAATATTTCCATTGCTTTAAAGAGATAAATTGAAGAAAATTGTTGAATAAATATGAGGGTTATGAGGAGGTCCCTGAAACATTTTCTCCTCTGTAAGGGGAGACATGGAAGATTTTCATGAGACTGACAATGCAGACATGTTCCTGTTTGTAGTATTTTACACTGCTTTATAATGTAGCTGTTTTTTGTTTCTTTTTATATATATATATAATTTCTTCTATTTACTTTTTATTGTATATGCTTTTACATGATTGTATTGCTGTCTGTACCTCATATTTGTTCTTTGTTTAAAACAAGTCTCTCTTGTAAAGGAGACCTCGAGGCTCACTGAGACTAACCTTTATAAATAAAGGGTGACTGAAAATTAAGAGGGTCCCTGAACTCAAAAAGTTTAAAAATCCCTGCTTTAAATGCATCATCAATGCATATAGCGACATTTAGTGGAAACTATAAGAACTGCAGCTTAAGTTTTAATCTGCAGAGGCAATGAAGTGAGTAAATTAAATAAATACAATAAATTTGCTGACGTAGGAGAAAGTGTGCTGCTTGTTCTTACAGCTGGTTTCGCCTTGGGGTTTTGGGGAGGGTTTTTAGGTCCCGCTGTCAATAACAGTAATTTGTTTTTTATTTATTTTCTCGGATGAACCAGAGTAAACTGTTTGGTATTTTGTATACTGTTTAATATTTGACAGTATTATTCTCTAACTTTGCGAATTATGTGAATATGACAAATAATTTTGGTTTTGTTACTTGGAATGTTAAAGGTCTGACCCATCCTGTGAAAAGGAAGAAAGCACATCTTAAAGTGTTAAGTGAACAAAACTACAGAGAGACAGGAGTCTGTCAGAGGGGGCAGGGGAGTGATTTGCGCATGCGCACAAAGAACTGCCGTTGGGGCTAGCCCGAGCAAAATCTGCTATTAAAAAAAAAATACTATTTCTCTCAATAGGCGCAAAAAATAAAAATCTAAGTTCTACAATGAGTTGTATGACTGTTGTTAGACTGTTCTAATGGTATTGGAAAACAATTGTGCAGTTCATCAAGTAGGCATAAAAACATTTAAAATTCCATTCATCAGTTAGCTTCATTAGCCTTGCTAATTCGTAAGGGTAACCCCACATTTTACATAGAAAACTGCGCCTCAAATTAGGTTAAACATTAACTAGCTTAATTTAAATGATTTTACGTTGATAAACTACTGATTACAAAGCAAAATTAAACAAACATATTCAGTTTACCGTTTGTTCAAGTTTTCTCTCTTGAATCGCTCAAAAGTACCTCTCGTGAACTGAACTGTTAGGTTGCTATTAGTTACAAGTGAGGAGGGGCAAGCAAACCCACTATTGGACTGACCGATGGATAAACCAATCAGATTTTAGGTCTTTAGTGACGTAACGTAAGAGGCGGGAATACTTGCAAGAAAGTTGATACTCATGTAGAAGTTCAGTCGATTCCAGTCAGTGCAGTCATGAGTCTCGCAATAAAATAAGAATCTTGTAATATTTTGTATCGAAACGAAGAGTTTTTGATTCGGAGTTCATATTGTAAACGGCGGTGGATGCTGTGGAAGTTGACTACCTTGTATCTGCGCGACATTGGTAATGTTTTGATAATGAATAATTGACCATTTCTCCAGGAAGTTGTTCTCTGATCTGCTGTGCATTATTAATAACCTTCACTATCTTTGTCTTTGGATCAAAACTTAATCGTATGCAAAGCCTATGAAAGTATTTCTTTTTTTCTGTCTTGTGCGACTGTCTTTAATCTACTTCCTTATTCTTTGAACAAAGTAAACCATCCAACTAAACCAGAAAAACAGTCAGTCCAAAAAACAATAGTTATACTTTGGTTAGATTTTTTTCTTTTTACTTTCAGTTATTACCATGCTATAATCTTTTCTGTCACAGGTTATGAACTAAAATTCTCCGCAGTATATAACTAAATAACATATTTTGCATTATTTTCAGATATGGAGGAGTCCAGTGATGTGTATGATGGTTATAACATAAACGACCCCAATCCCTGTGAAGACCATCAGAACCTGGAGGATCTGGTCCAAGTGAACTGCCTCAGAAGGAGGATCAAATACTACTTCATGAACCCCTGTGAGAAGTACCACGCAAGAGGGCGTAAACCATGGAAACTCATACTACAGATTGTTAAAATTGCTATTATTACTATACAGGTGTGTAGACTGACAATCTGAAATTCATCCAGAATAAATGTGCTCACGTCCTGTCTGTTCAGCATTCTGCTTCTCTTTCTTTGCCATTGCAGTTGGTGTCTTTTGGACTGAGCAATCAGCTGGTTGTTACTTTTAAGGAGGAAAATCTGATGACTTTACAGCACCTCTTTTTGAAAGATTATGCTGACGGAGGCATGGATACGTATGCTATATACAGACAGGCAGATGTTTATGATCACATTGAGTACATTATTGCTCAGGTAAGACAATTGTATAGAAAAAACAGCAAGACAGTGACTTTCTGTACAATACTGATTTTTTTTTTTCATGTAGCATTACATATCTCCATTTGATTTTGTGCTACTGTAAATTATTGTTGGATTTTTACAACTCTGCTAACTTACATGACATAAAAACAAAAAGACGTGATTGTTAACATACTAATCTTGCCCTTGACAAGGATGGTGTAAATATGTTATAAAATAGTAAATCTAATCTGCTGAGTTTCTGCTGTACATCCGGATATCGTCAAAATGTTTGTGGGGTTATAACACGTTTGACCTTTTCTACAGTATGGACAACTGCACAACAACACAGTGGGAAATCTTGAATATGACAGAAATGGCAGCTCTTACACACCTCTGACACTGTGTCAGACGTTCTACAGGAACGGTAGCATCAATCCTGGAACTGAGACCTTTGAGATTGATGCTCAAGTGGAAACTGGTAAGCATGATTGTTGCTGCTCTTCATAATTTAAATTGTACCACTTTACAATAAGGCCCCCCTTATAGATGGCTAATAAATAGTTTATATATGTTATTAACTCCCTTATAAACACTTTATAAATCAGTAATAATTATTCATTAATTAAGGGTGACAGAGACAAAACTGACCAGTTTCTTGCCAAATAGTGATCCAAATCTGTTCACATATACAGTAAGGAGAGTAAGTATTTGAACACCCTGCGACTTTGCAAGTTCTCCCACTTAGAAATCATGGAGGGTCTGAAATTTTCATCTTAGGTGCATGTCCACTGTGAGAGACATAATCTAAAAAAATAAAAATAAAGAAGAAGTAAGAAAGGTGAGGAATCAGCCCAGAACCACACGGGAGGAGCTGGTCAATGACCTGAAGAGAGCTGGCACCACTGTTTCCAAGGTTACTGTGGGTAATACACTAAGACGTCGTAGTTTAAAATCATGCATGGCATGGAAGGTTCCCCTGCTTAAATCAGCACACGCCCAGGCCCGTCTTAAGTTTGCCCATGACCATTTGGATGATCCAGAGGAGTCATGGGAGAAAGTTCTGTGGTCAGATGAGACCAAAATAGAACTTTTTGGTCTAAATTCCACTCACTGTGTTTGGAGGACGAAGAATGATGAGGATCATCCCAAAAACACAATCCCTGCTGTGAAGCATGGGGGTGGAAGCATCATGCTTTGGTGGTGTTTTTCTGCACATGGGACAGGACGACTGCACTGTATTAAGGAGAGGATGACCGAGGTCATGTATTGCAAGATTTTGGGGAACAACCTCCTTCCCTCAGTTGCAGCACTGAAGATGGGTCGTGGCTGGTTCTTCCAACATGACAATGACCCGAAGCACACAGCCAGGAGAACCAAGGAGTGGCTCCGTAAGAAGCACATCAAGGTTCTGGAGTGGCCTAGCCAGTCTCCAGACCTAACCCTATAGAAAATCTTTGGAGGGAGCTCAAACTCTGTGTTTCTCAGCAACAGCCCAGAAACCTGGCTGATCTAGAGAAGATCTGTGTGGAGGAATGGGACAAAATCTCTGCTGCAGTGTGTGCACACCTGGAGAAAAAACTACAGCAAACCTTTGACCTCTGTAATTGCAAACAAAGGCTACTGTACCAAATATTAACACTGATTTTCACGGGTGTTCAAATACTTATTTACAGCAGTAACACGTAAAAATCATACATTGTGATTTTTTTTAGATTATGTCTCTCACAGTGGACATGCACCTAAGATGACAATTTCAGACCCCTCCATGATTTCTAAGTGTGAGAACTTGCAAAGTCGCAGGGTGTCCAAACACTTATTTTCCTCACTGTATATTTCATCTAGAGTTGCTCTATTAAACATTTCAGACTAAGTTACTACCTTGTAAGCACAATAAGCAATTGTAAATTTATTTAGTATATAATATTGTATATGCTAAATAAACTTTATCACTGCATTATAAGTATCTACAACTAATATATCCTAAAAAAAAAATAGATTTACAAATGCTTATTGTGCTTACAAGGTAGACTTAGTGTGAAATGTTTAATATAACAACTCTATTTGAAATATATAGATGAACAGATTTGGCTCAGTATTTGGCAAGAAGCTGGTTAGTTTTGTCTCTATCATCCTTAATGCATAATTATTAATGATTTATGAAGTGTTTATAGAGGAGTTAATAACATATATCAATTATTTATTAGCCATCTATAAAGGGGAGCTTTATTGTAAAGTGGTATCATTTTAAATTAAACTTGAATATACTTTTTTCCCTCAAAAACTGACAAAACTATGAAATTACATCACAATGCACTGAATAACACTGTTGCATTATACCGAATGGCCGCCATCTTGAATGGATTGGCTCTAAAGTTGTTGAGGTACATCCTGTGCTAAATTTTTAAAAGTTTAATTAAAATCTATACAGTACTGGTAGTTTATGAAATATTTAGCTAACAAAACGGACACTGCTGACTCCAAACATCTAAAGGCAAAACTTTAATCGAAGCATCTTTTAGTGCTCTGAAAATGTGTCAGGCTAATTTTAGCACTTTTTTTCTTTTCTTCCAAAGATTAAGTATATAAAAAAATTCTTATAAATAAAACATGTTTAAACAAAACATGACCAGAGTTAAAAAAAAAAAGGGAAGTCGAAAACCTTGTGATGTGCAAGGAATGGAAATGACAACCACTGGAAAATTTAAGTTTGGTCTAAGTTTACCGTTTTGGCCAACACGTACGAGTTCTTTAAGGAAGCAGATGTATCAAGTGCTGCATTATGATACTCAGTCTTCATAATCACCACAGATGCTTCAGGTGAAATAGTTTGAAATGAGTATTAGCACAGCTCAATAGATAAGTAAATCTATGGAAGGCCCCTGCATAATTATGTGTTTTTTTTTAAAGATTTTTATTCATGTTTGTATTTTATTTATTGATTTTTCTTCCTTTCTTGTCTGTTTTTAACAGAATGCCTTGAAGTTTATCCAATTCATTCCTCATCACCACGTGACCCACTGCACAACTTAGAACTGTATTTCAAAAGGTTTGTGAGAAACCTTTGTACGTCTGACTGACAGCAGCGTTATCATTCCCCCCGCTGCGGTTGCATTTGGTTCATGTAAAGTTTTCCTCCCTGTTCTGTCTTCCAGGATGCTCTCCGTGGTGATCACGTTCGTTCTCAAAGGCATCAATTTGCAAACCGTGCAATATCGAGAGCTCCCGGACTGCTACGACTTCACTGTTCTTGTACGTCACTGAACCAGTTTGTTAAACATAAGTTATTAGACTGACGAAAGAATCAAAACGAAACACTTGTGCGTGTTAACATAACCCAAAAAAGAGATTAATAACAGTGTGGAAAACTGAAATGAATGCTGCATTTATTGTTTTTTTTAACACAAACAGGTAAAGTATAACGAAAATGTTATATCTGACGGAGAAATATATTCTCTCTTAACTTTACTTACAGTAAATAAAAGATCCACACTCAATGGCAGGAGAAGATTTTTAACCAGCATTTTTACTTGCAAGAACTCATTCAAGACAGATTACATACATAGATACATAATGCATGGAATGAGCCTGGAATAGAGTTTGCTGCGGACTTTTGTACAGCAGCAGGGTCCAGCAGGTGTTCCCTTAAAGCCAGCTGCAGTCAGACACAGACATGATCCGTGGTTGTCGGCGAGTTGGCGTCCAGATAAAGTCAACGCCAATCAGACACTGCGAGCTGGCCTTCAGGTGGAGACGAGAATGTTTTGTTCACACATTACAGAAAGATGTTCTCTGCCATAATATAATAAAAATATTCATATAAAAAAATCTCTAACACTATCCCAGTTTCTAATGTTTGTGTAGTATAACAATGACTTCTCCTGGCAGGGGTTTGTTTTAAAGTTGCAGAGATAAAATAAGAATTGTGTGAACGCTTATGAAGCATTCGCTCTATTGTGATCCATTTTTCTTCCGTACGATTTTCAGCATCTTTCTTGTTCCACAATTTGTGCTCTTTCAACAAACCATAAATGAAAACGTTCAGCTCTTTCAGGACAATCCTGCTATGACTTTTGGTATTGGTGCAACTTTAGCTTTTTGAAATATTTAGCCTTTTCTGACACTTTTTTTTTTTCTCATAGAAAATGAATTGAGGTTGTTTGTTGCTCTTCTTCCAACTTCTTTCTGCTAATTTCAGCTTGTTGTGCTCCTTTCAGCTTATTTCTGCAAGTGTCAGCTTTTCTGCTATTTCAGCTCCTATTTAGCTTTTTTATGATAATTTTAGCTATTTCAGCTAATTCCACTTTTATTTTATTTTTTTTTGCACTCATTTCAACTTTTTCTCCCTAATTCAGCAAGAATGTGCTCTTTCTACTTCCTTCTGGTAATTTAAGCTTCTTTCTGCCTTTTTAGCTACCGGTATTTTTCAGAAGTTTTTATTTGTGCAAATTTATGCTTTTTTTCCAGATAATGTTCACTTTTTTGTGCTCATTTCATTTTTTCAGCCTAATTGGGCGAACATGTTCTTTCTGCTTTCTTCTGCTAATTTAAGCTTGTTCTACCTTTACAGCTACTTTTTAGAATTGTCTAGGTAGTTAGATTGTTCTCAGCTGAATCAAAGTTTTTTTTTAGTAATTTCTGCTACTTTCAGCTGAATTAACTTCTTTCTGATAATTTCAGCTTGTCATACTACTTTGTTTAATTATGCTAGTTTCAGCTTTTTCTGCCATTTCAGCTACTATTTAGCTTTATTATGTTAAATTTAGCTTTTTCAACTAATTTCACACTTTTGAGCTCATTTCAGCTCCTTCTGCTTCCTTCTGGTAGTTTAAGTTCCTTTCTGCCTTTCAGCTACATTTCAGCCATTTTTTGGTAATTTAAGCTTTTTTTTTAGCTAATTTCCTAATTCTGTGCTAATTTCTGTTTATTTAAACCTCTTTCATCAAATGTGTGTTCTTTCTGCTTTCCTCTGCTAATTTAGGCTTATTCTTCCATTTCAGCTACATTTTAGTATGCTTTTTTAAGCTAATTTCAGCTGTTTTTCAGCAAGTTCTTCTGTAACAAGCATTCATACTGCATTTTTTCAGGAAATGTAGTTTTTCTAGTTATTTTTGTTTGTTTGAAATATGTCTGTCTGGTCAACAGATTACCTTCAACAACCATGCTCACAGCGGCAGGATAAAGGTCGACCTGGATACTGACGTGGACATTAATGAATGCAATGAGTGGAAAATACACGGAGCCTGTAAGTTCACCGAGATGATTTAAATGCATGCAGAGGCTCACATGCATGACCGTCAAGCTCTGTTCAGGTTTTGTTGTTCTAAAACAATTTCTTTATTCCCTCAGCTGCTAGAAACCTGTACCTGACGGTGCTGTTCGACTGCATCATCGTAATAATCTGTATCACCTCGTTTGTACTCTGCACACGCTCGGTGGTAAAAGGGATTCTGTTGATGCTTGTAAGTAAAATAAAATAAGTTGGATGTATTTTAGTCATCCATCCTACCTGATGGTTTATTAGTGCAGAAGCTATCAAATATGTCAAGTTAATTTGATTGATGTGCATTTGTGTTATGTAAAACTAAATAACTAGAAGCATGTCATTTTCTGCACAACAACACTGTGAATGCTGAATACATTTGCTGAAGAGACTTAAACTGAATTGTTTAAACTAGAAGAATCAAAACATTTCCCGAAACCTAGCTAAAAGCTAAATGATCAAAATATTAGCTAAAAGTAGCAAAACATTAAATAAAAGCTAAAAGTTGCAGAATGGCAGCATAAAACTTGTTCTTCTTCTTCTTTCGGCGTTTCCCTCTTCAGGGGTCGCCACAGTGAGTCATCCTCCTCCATCTCACTCTGTCCTCACTCCAACTACCTCCATGTCCTCTCTAACCGCATACATAGTTCTCCTCTGTCTTTTTCCTGGCAGCTGCATTTCTAACATCCTTCTACCAGTATACCCACTGCCCTCCTCTGGACATGTCCAAACCATCTCAGTCTGGTCTCTCTAACTTTATCTCCCAGTTGTTCAACCTGTGCTGTACCTCTGATGATCTCATTCCTAATCTTATCCATCCTTGTCACTCCTAATAACCTCAATCTTCATTTTGGCCACTTTCAGTTCTTTCTCCTGTCTTTTTGTCAATGTCTCTGTCTCCAGGACATACAAGAAGCCAAAGTGGAAGTATGCTGAAGCAGAGTTCAAAAGCAATTGACACCTCAGTGTATTTCTATGGGGAAATATTTATAAATTACTGTAAATAAAAATTTTGTGCAAAGTATAAAAAGTTATAAAGTCATAGCACCTTTGGCCTGAATGAGCTGAGCACATTATTTACTGTATAAACGGCTAAATTATCATAAAGTATGCAGAAGTAGACTGTAAACAACAAACAGGAAAAATATTGTGTTAATGTTAACTCAGCATTTATAAAATATTGTTTAACTTTTCATTTACATAAAGTCAGTTTTACATAATTTTAATGAAACATGTGCTGTTGGGTACATATGAGAGCCTTCTTACGTCATGATTTTTTTTGTTGTTGCTATAAATGCGTACTACCCGTTTATATTTTATTTATTTTATGTAAACCTTTATTTTACCAGGAATGAAATCCATTGAGATTATTAATCTCTTTTACAAGGATGTCCTGGGTAAGGTGCAAACAAGCCATTACAAATACAACATCAGTCTCAACAGTTACAGCAATATTAAAACATTTACAACAAAACATCTGGTAATAAGACATGAAATACGATGCAAGTTTAAAAAAAAATCACAATTTAAGACACTTAAACATTACAGGTGCAAGATGTGACTGCAGCCTCTTGACAGTTTGCATGTCTGTATACTCATCTCTCACGTCTTAAAGGTAAACAGGACCAGGCATGATTTACTGGATGAAACCTAACAAGCTGCTAATTGCTGGGAGTGACCGCTTATTTCTTAATCCGAACTAATCTCTCGTTTGTTTTGATTTGTGTGGATTTCTCACGCTGTCGTCTGTCTTTAGAAAATTTATAATTTTATACTCAGTAAAATTTAGCTGCTGATTTTCTTTTATGGTAAAAGCTGTTTTATTATGTTCTAAACTACACCTGGACCTGCCATTCTGTGTCTGTTTCTCCTTCCTGTTCCTCTCAAACCCAACCCGGTCGATGGCCGCTCGTCCTGAGCGTGGTTCTGCTGGAGGTTTCTTCACGTTTAAGAGCGAGATTTCCTTTCCACTGTTCCCAGTGTGCTTGCTCAGGATGGGAGACTGTGGCAAAGTGAAGATTCAGCACAATCTGCTGCCTTCTTTAGACAGATAACTTTTACTAATTGGCTTTTTAAATGTGAATGTTTCTATCCAGTGCCCTGAGACAACTTCTGTTGTGACTTGACGCTATATAAATAAACTGAACTGATTTGAAACAGGAGTATGTCCATCACTGCAACAACCACTGTGGTAAAGACGTACCGTGGTCGGACAAGTTGGAGTTTGTGAACGGTTGGTACATCCTGATCATCATCAGCGACATTCTGACCATCACAGGCTCCTTTCTCAAGATTGAAATTCAGACTAAGGTAATGAGAATTAGCTGTGACTAGCTTTTATTTCAGGCCAAATGTACAATTTATCAGGATGTTTAAATCTTTTTGTAGGTCCTAACAAGCTACGACGTGTGCAGCATCTTCCTCGGCACAGGCACCATGTTTGTTTGGATCGGCGTCATTCGCTACATGGGCTACTTCAGGAAGTATAATGTAAGGCCAAAGTTCACTTATTAAAGAGAAGAAATTGAATATTGTGAATATTGTATAAGTTCAGTGGATCAAACATTATTCTCATTTTTGTGATCAAAAATAAAATATGATAAAAATGCCTCACAAAAAACACCAACAATTGGTTTTAAATGATAAAATACTTAACTGTCATTAGGATTATTTTACAGAACCAATAATAAAATTTGCATTCAGTTACAAAAGATAATCCAAATGTTCTTGAAAGCAATGCAGGTATAATCCAAGCGGTGGTCTTAAATGTATAAACTTTTTTTTTTTTTTCCAGATTCTCATTGTGACTTTAAGGACAGCTTTTCCAAACGTTATTCGCTTCATCTGCTGCGCTGGAATCATTTACCTGAGTTACCTTCTATGTGGCTGGATTGTAATTGGCCCGTATCACGAAAAGGTAATATTAACTTTTTTTTTTTTTTTTTTAAATCAGAGTATTGTAGTCCGATTATTTGTGATCTTGTTTCAGTTTCGGAGCTTAAACACCGGCTCAGAGTGTCTGTTCTCGCTGATCAACGGAGACGACATGTTCCCCACCTTTAAGAACATGAAGCAGAAGAGCAGCCTGGTGTGGATTTTCAGCAGAGTGTACATCTATACCTTTGTGTCGCTCTTCATTTACATGATCCTCAGCCTTTTCATCACCATCATCACAGACACATACTACACACTCAAGGTAAAGATACAAGTTTACTGTTTATTGCTCACAATCCCATGTTAAAGATGTGAAACTTCAAATACTGTTGGAAATTTACTCAAATGCTTGTTTTCTCTTAGCAACAGCAGCAAAGTGGAGGCCCAACTTCAGAGCTGCAAATGTTCCTGTCAGTGTGTACAGATCTGCCAACATCTGGAGTTTACAGACTTGATAAGACAAACGGCTGCCTCATCAGCTGCTGCATGAACAGGTACGGTCAGAGCTTTATGCCGTGATAACTAACGACACCTTGCATTTATCTTCCTTTCCCAGACACCAATAAATTTTCGTACTTTAAAAGCTTTATTTTTCCCATTCCAGATGCAGGAGGCGTCATGAGAGGCTGACTTCAGAAGCATAGCAGTTTTTTCTTTTTTTTTTTTTTTACAGGAACACATGGCTGTAGTGTAAAAGTTGTAAATATTGTGCACTTTATACTTTTACATTCAGTGAAACGGAGTTGAGCACTTTAAAAATATATATATTTTTTGAAGTTTGATCATGTAAAGGAGTATTTCTTGTACTAAAATAACTCATTTGGACCTGAGGTCTGGTGTCAGTGTGATGCTTTGCACTGGAAAGCATCTTATAAATGCACTTTAATATTGAAGATACAAAAAAAAAAAAAGCTATGAACTTTACATGACATTGACACAAGAAAAACTATGTTGCACATGTGAATCATGAATAAATAAATATGCTGAAATGTAAATGAGTTCTTATTTTTTCCACTGTCAGAAGGTAAGAGTATAAAAAGGTAAATTTATTATTCACCCCGCACTTTAATCTTCTGTAGAAGCTCGTTACAATGCTGAAAAATCCCATTTCAGTTTATAGTAATAAAACCACCCATAAAACCTTTAACACAGTAAAAGGGACAGTCTTTAAATCTCTGGAAGTAATATCCAGAGGCTGATCCTGTAAACAAATCCACCACTCAGCTGAAGATTTGGCCTCTTGTTCCAGTAGAGAGCAGCCGTCTGAGTGCTCGTTACAGCTGAACAGATCTGAGGTCAGCTTTAACAGAAATGACCTACTTTTTTTAACTTCAAGACAACGTGCATTATTCCAGTTTGTTCTGCTGTGAAACCTCATCTTGTCCATAAGCAACGGACAGAAATCTTTTACCAACAATGTTGGAATACAGATTTAGTTTGACATGCAGTGCACCACTTGTGGAAGTGACTTGATGCAAGCCTCCAGACAAAAGAGAAATAAACTAGAAGAGTTTCATGGTCAAAGCAGTGTTATTAAAAAAACAAGTTCAACAATGTTGAATAAAATTAATTCTGATCACAGTTTGTTCTTTTATCATTATCTGGAATCCTGATCCCTTTAATAAATTCATGTAGTCCACATCACTTTGAAGGAATGTCATCCAAAAAAGCAGGCATCAATCATATTATGGGTTACAAAAGTGAAAACAGTCATAAAAAAACTTTGGCTACTTCATTTGATTATCTTGGGTTTGGCATTTCTCATCATGACGTCAGTCTGGTTTGGTTTGATTGACACCAGATGGGGGCGGGACCCGCTGCTCTTCCATCCTGTTGGACTGAGAACGCAGGATGAGACTAAAAAAGTCCTCGTTTGGAACCGTCGGACCTTTAGCTGTTGGACGAGGTGCAGCACACCTTTGGTCGTTCAGTCTGGAGCCCTGCAACGATCGCAGGCACAACACAACAAAGGTTAAAATTAATCAAGCTGAACAATAACTTCTTTGTACTGAAAATATCCTCCCAATTTGTTCATTTGAATTAACATTTTTATAGTTATAACAAATTAATTGTTAGAGAAGATTACATTATGGGTATATTACATCAAGTTCTAGTACTTTTTTAAACAATATATGTTACTAAGTCATTGATTGCAGTATTTTTGGACTGATCCTTGGTACTGGGTTTCTTTCTCACCTGGCACTTCACCAACATGTCGAAAAAGACATCATCTGCTTCAGGCTGATCAGCATTGTCCACGAGATGATTGTAGAGGGAGGGTGTGTGACTTGTGTTTGCAGCAGGAATTGTTGCTGTGAGGAAAAACAAACGTCAACATGTCCGCCGGGACTCGAGAGAGTTTGATCAAAAAGGGCTGGGCCTTATACGCCATTACCTGGTGCCGGGACTGGCTCTGTGCTGGAGGTGGAGGGTATATGCGGCGGGCTGCAGGTGCTGAGACGTAAGCCAGGAAAATGGCTGAGGCTGGCTCGTTGGTCGTCTAGACGACGGGCCTGGGAGCTGCCCAGCAGCTCCAGGAAATGTCCAGGATCCTGTGATGACGTTTCTTCCTTTGAAGTGGCTGAAGACAGATAATTACTGCAGTTAACCACTTTAAATCAGCTGTAAAATCTTTTGTAATTGTTGAAAGGACATACAAGAAATGTAGGTTCACTAACGCATTCATTTTTTTAAATTATTGTACTCTTAATCCCCAGTGGGGAAATTAATTAACTGCATTTTTCCCCATTGCACATGTGAGCACACGTGAGATAGTGGGCTGCCATCTAGGGCACCCTGGGGGTGGATGGGGGGGGGGGGGGGGGCAAATGAGAGTGGAGGCAGGTGTGGGCGTTTCACCTTTTCCACCCACATTTTGATGTCGTCGGTCCGAGGAGTTGAACCGGCGACCCTCAGATCACAGGCCCACCCTCTCTAGCCTCTGTGCCACCACCCCCCATTTTAAAGTAATTCTTGTAATTTTAAAGCAGCATTTTACTCCAAAACATTAAGCGTCTGTGAGTGTGAGCATGTTGCCACGATAAGTTTGAGTTTGTTGTTACAGAAAACTAAAATAAGAAAAATCTAGAAAGTAAGTAAAGTTCATAAATTCCGCTTTGTCTAACAAGGATGAAAGCACAACCTAAAGATTTTGGGTGGAATGTTACTGTAACTAATCACACAAACAACAGAGGATAAACTAACATAACACACATTTGCTGACTCGTTGCATTCACACCATGTGAGCCTCAACTGGAGGGGAATTCATCACATGCTCTCAGTTTAAAGAGAAGAATGTGACATTTATTTAGTCCTAAAGTGGTTTAGATAAAAAAAAACAAAAAAAAACAAAGAAAAGTTACATATGGTGTGAATGCTACTGAAAACAGGGCAGACTCACATTTCTCTACAGGTAAGGTAGAGGAAGGGGGGGGATGGGTGGAGGGATGGTTCTGGCCATCCAGTGTACACCTTTGGTCGTCCATTCTGCTGCTCTGGAAGCGAGAAAGGAGATCAAAAAAGCCGTCCTCGCCGATGGTGTCCTGTGGCCTCGACTGTGGCGTTAAAATCAAAACAAGCTGGCTTAGTTATACATATAAAAAATAAACATTCAAAGTTACAGAGGTTTTTGCTGTTACGGAGTAAAAGTGCACATTAGCTTGAAGAGAAGGTACCAAATTTAATGTGTTTTAAGTTCTGGGTTGTTCCTCACTCCAAGCAGCTTCTTTAGATTCAGACAACGTCTCATCTTTTCTTAAAACACTTATTTTTGTAGAAAGGATGCGTTTCTCACTCATTTCTTTAATTTCTGAAAAATATTTTAGACCAAATGAGACACTTTGGATGCATCATATAATGTGTCAGTAATTTATATGAGGGTTTTTTTTTTTTCCGGCTTTTAATCAAGTTTTTTGTTGCCAATTTTAAATGAAGTTAAAATAATCTACATGCTTTAAGTCTAAAAGTAATGGTAAACTTTGCAGAGTTTGTAAAAAGTACAGTTAGGATAAAGAGAAGCAAAGTTTTAATTTATAACTATTATTAGAATTTGTGCAACTTATTATAACTACTAATTCATTCACAGTGACATATGCACATATCGATTTCTAGGACTATTCATACAATTTGTAAGGATGCAAATTTATCTTAATTATCAGTCTTTACAGATAGAAAACAACTGGATCATGATGCCACAAGCCTTAAACTAATTTAATGTATCAAAAGTCATGTCTTGAACATGAGACAATGATCAATAATCCTAGACTGCCTCATTACATCCACCCATCTTCTAAATACTCAGAGAGGAAACATCTGTTTAGAGGTGAGGCTTTCCTGCAGGAGAGGCTGTGATGTAATGTGTCAGTAAATTAGAAGCACCTTTGGAGACGCCGATGAATCCCGCTCAGAGTCTGGGTGCTCGCTCTGGTTTTCCTCCTGATCTTTAGAAGACGACTTGTTGTTCTTCACCTTCTTGCTTTTCAGCCGGTGAAAAAGGAAAAGCTTGGTGGAGGCTTTTATTGTGTTTTTTGATGAACCAGCTAACAAGTGCTCCTCCCAGTCCTACACGAACACACAAGATTAGTACTTTACAAGGTGTACAGCAACAAATACCTCTGAAAGATTCATCCTGGCATTCTTGATGATGGGTTAAACAAACTGGGGTAAAAAAAAAAAAAAAAAAATCTGTTTTTAGACTGCCGTTTCTTTGAGACTTAAAACTTTCTCCTATGATGAATGTCACACAGACTTGATGTGGTGACGAATCTCCTCTTTCAGGTTTGTCAGGACGCCGGTTCTGTTCCAGGTTCTCTGCACTGCCTCTTCTCCTAAATGAAGACTTGCTCCCTGAAATAAACCCAAAACTTTAAACTCTGTCCAACACTTTAACAAGCGGCAGCAAACTTTTCGTAAAGCATTTGAACAAAATAAGAGCTTTATGAAGACATCATGTGACTCGTTCCTGGTGGACATCTTAATAGAAAGGCTTCAGAGGCATATACAAATGATCGCTCAAGCAGAATTCTCTCAGAAGCATTGAGTTACCTTGCAGGTTGAGGTAACCTTCTGTAACAGGGGAACAGTTTGTGTTGTTGAAGATGTGAGGCATGTTGGAGTTTGACTTCAGGTTTACAACCAGCCGTAGGTCTGACAAGTTCATCCTGGCTGTCGCCTCGCTGCCTTTATCTCCAGTCTGCGGCATTGACAAGGACAAAAAATGAAGTTGGCACTTACACTATACCCAAACCAATAAAGTAAATTATCCCAGATTCTGCAGTTCACTGTAGGATCACTAGATGGCGCTACAGCTCAATAAAAACTACAGAATGTCCTTCCAGACAGAAGGAATCCAGAAACAAGTCACCTCTTTGGCAATTTCCAGATGTTTTTCAGCAAAGTACATGGCCTGCTCATGATTCCCCAGGGCGGTGTGGGCATTTCCTAAGCTCCAGTACGCTCTTCCCTCACCCACTCTGCACAGAGACACGGCAAGAAACAGGCTGAGCAACTTTAACTGACATTATGCAAGAATTTGTATTTATCCAAACAGAGCACAACTGCAACAACTCCATCTAACATGAGCTCCTTTTACAGCTGGGACCCAAAAATGCTGTATTTATCACAATCGTACATCTGTGTGTATGTTCCACTGGGCGTACAAAATCCTCCATTATATTTAGTTTGAACGCAGACAAGTTCAACGATCTTTTTGAACGAGTTAAATAGAAATAATCTAGGAAAAGAACTTGAGAGTACCTGCTTCCTTTTTATACATTTCTAAAACATTTTCTCAAGTCTTTATAAAAAGAAAACGGCATCTCCATGTCATAAATTAAGAACCGTGCTAAACAAAAGCCTTTAAAAAGTGTAAACATATCTAAATGTTAAATGATATTTAACTGATATCACTGTTTGATAATGAGTGATTAAGATGTGTGCAAATTAAATAAACCCTTTAAATTCTCCTTTTTAAATGTATAATGGGGGTAGTAATAACACCACATAATTGGACCCATTTTAATTGAACTGCTCTAGGACCACCCACATTCAGAGCGTGCACACTTTTTACACTTCAAAGATAATTGCAGGGAAACTGGCAACAAACAGCCATGATGGTATACTGGTCATTGAGGTCCTGAGCGATGACCAGATGTTTGAGGTGATAATCTATGGCTCTCTCGTAGTCCTGCAGGAGTGTGTAGGTGTTGCCCAGACTGTAACAAGCTTGAGCCTCCACTGCTTTATCCTTCAAAAGTCGGGCCAGCTGCAGTGTCCTCCTGAGAGGAAGAGAGAAAAGGGAGGAGGAGGGTCAGACAGTGGTCATGGTGGGTGCAAGAAAACTATACTTAACAGTCTTTTTATTTTCAGTATATGTTGGTATCAGAGAATAAAAAAAGAGAACTTAAAAACTTGTGTATGGTGTTATTCTAATGTTATCTTAGCCATTTTGATGACTGTATAATGCTTACAAGTTTTAAAAAGTAGCACTTTTAGTAAAAAAAAAAAAAAAAAAAATCCTCTAAGTGCAACAAAGCTATTTTCAAGTGCAACTTTTTGTGTTTCATGTTGTAATTGATTGTATGTTCAGGTGTTTTCACTTGTGTTGCTGCAGTCAGAGCACAGTGGTTTTGTGTCCTCTTCTATACACGGCTTATCATGAGGTGAAAACACTGAGCCTCATATTTACTCACTTGTAGTGACCAGCTGCCACCTCAAACTGGCCAAGGAATATTTGTGCATTGCCAAGATTGCAGTGAGCCCTCCGCTCTGCAGACTTATCTCCAAACTCTTTTGCAACAAGAAGACGCTGCACAACAAGAAAAACAAACAAACAAAAAAAACAGCAGGATGCAAATTATTGTTAGTGAGTCCACCATTAACCAAACATTCTCAGTTAATGAAGGCAGAACTTGACTCTTTATGGTCATTCAATGAAAATTAAAATCTGGAAATGAAAATTAATTAACCATTTGCCCAAGTCACAGTGGTCTGCAACCTTTATCAAAAGAGCCATTTCTGCCTTTGTTCACTAAATTAAACGTGTCTGGAGCCACAATACCTGCTACAACTTTAATTCTCAACTGGTGGCCCACAGACCACTTTGTTGGAGGGTGCTTTTATGGCCAGTAGGGGTGACATTGTAAAGCTGAAAATATCTAATGATTTTAACATTAGTTGATATTTTCACATTTTAAGACAAAATAAAAGACAAAATTATTGTAAAGAAGGAAAAATACAAACCGGATTCCGAAAAAGTTGGGACACTAAACAAATTGTGAATAAAAATTGAATGCAATGATGTGGTGATGGTAAATGTCAATATTTTATTCGTAATATAACATAGATTACAGATCAAAAGTTTAATCTGAATAAATGTAACATTTTAAAGGAAAAATATGTTGATTCAAAATTTCACAGTGTCAACAAATCCCAAAAAAGTTGGGACAAGTAGCAATAAGTGGCTGGCAAAAGGAAATTATGCATATAACGAACAGCTGGAAGACCAATTAACACTAATTAGGTCAAGTGACAACATGATTGGGTATAAAAAGAGCTTCTCACAGTGTCGGTGTCTCTCAGAAGCCAAGATGGTAAGAGGATCACCAATTCCACCATTGTTGCACAGAAAGATAGTGCAGCAATACCAGAATGGTGTTACCCAGCGTAAAATAGCAAAGACTTTTAAGTTATCATCATCAACCATGCATAACATCATCAAAAGATTCAGAGATTCTGGAACAATCGCTGTGCGTAAGGGTCAAGGCCGTAAAACTCTACTGGATGCTCGTGATCTCCGGGCCCTTAAACGTCACTGCACCTCAAACAGGAATGCCACTGTCAAGGAAATAACAGAATGGGCTCAGGAATACTTCCAGAAAGCATTGTCAGTGAACACAATCCACCGTGTCATCAGCCGTTGCCAGCTGAAACTCTACAGCGCAAAGAGGAAGCCATTTCTAAGCAAGCTCCACAAGCTCAGATGTTTGCACTGGGCCAGGGGTCATTTAAAATGGAGTGTGGCAAAATGGAAGATTGTTCTGTGGTCAGGTGAGTCACGATTTGAAGTTCTTTATGGAACACTGGGACGCCATGTCATCCGGACCAGAGAGGACAAGGATAGCCCAAGTTGTTATCAACGCTCCGTTCAGAAGCCTGCATCACTGATGGTATGGGGTTGCATGAGCGCTTGTGGCATGGGCAGCTTGCATGTCTGGAAAGGCACCATTAATGCAGAGAACTATGTTCAGGTTCTAGAACAACATATGCTCCCATCTAGACGTCATCTCTTTCAGGGAAGACCCTGCATTTTTCAACACGATAATGCCAGACCACATTCTGCAGAAATCACAACATCATGGCTACGTAGGAGAAGGATCCGGGTACTGAAATGGCCAGCCTGCAGTCCAGATCTTTCACCTATAGAGAACATTTGGCGCATCATAAAGAGGAAGGTGCGACAAAGAAGGCCCAAGACGATTGAACAGTTAGAGGCCTGTATTAGACATGAATGGGAGAGCATTCCCATTTCTAAACTTGAGAAACTGGTCTTCTCTGTCCCCAGACGTCTGTTGAGTGTTGTAAGAAGAAGGGGGGATGCCACACAGTGGTAAAAATGGACTTGTCCCAACTTTTTTGGGATTTGTTGATGCCATGAAATTTGGAAACAACAGATTTTTCCCTTAAAATGATACATTGTCTCAGTTTAAACTTTTGATCTGTGATTTGTGTTCTATTCTGAATAAAATATTAGATGTTGGCACCTCCACATCATTGCATTCAGTTTTTATTCACAATTTGTTTAGTGTCCCAACTTTTTTGGAATCCGGTTTGTAATATGTTCTTGTCCAATTAAAAAAAATAAATAAATAAAACAATGAACTATGCAGGTCTATGTACTTTTTTTTTTTTTTTATTGTGGAAAATTTAAGCATCCTACTTCAAAGAAATAAGGCATAAAGTGAGAGTAAGTGTTTTACTTCTTCTATTAGTTCTAGTATTGACAAATTTTCAAAGGAAATGACAGAAAAACAGCTAAAACTAGCCCTTGTTGCCATTATAAGAACCAATAAAGTTCAGTTTAAAGTTATTTTTGGTCAAAGCTTGAAAGAGCCATGCAGAGAGACTAAAGAGCTGCATGTGGCTCCAGAGCTGCAGGTTGCAGTCCCCTGGCCCAGGATGAAACAAGGTGAAAAATATGTGTACTTTACCATATTAAAAAGTTTAAAACTTACCTTTTCATGTGCTGCTACTGCACTTTCAAAGTCACCCAAGAGATAGAAGGTGTTACCAAGATTCCCATAGGTACGACCCTGAGCTGCATGGTCACCAAACTCCTTCACCATACAAAGGTTTGCTCTTTGTCAAACAAACAGTCAAAAAAAAAAAAAAATACAAACCTCTTGTCACTGATATGTCATGGACTGTATAACTTTTATTCCAACTTGCTGTTCTACATGAAATATACAGAGATGAGATGAGCGCCACTGCTGTTGTGTTTAACCAGAACCAAGTCTGTGTTCAAAAGTACAAACACTATGAGGGACATCGTGTTGGGTTTATTTGGTTCAGAGTAAAGGTTGCAAAGTGAGGGGGTCTTATTGCTTAACAACTAATAAGCAAGACTTCCTAATCAATTTTGTGTAAATAATCCTAATTATTGACAGAGTATTCTAAAGTTAAGTAGTGTGAACGTTTACTGACCTGTTGTAGTGTTTGTTTAATATTTTTTAAATTAAAATTACAATAAAACTAGTTAGCTCGACTCACCCACTTGGCAGCCCTATGCATTCTTGCTACCTTTTTGCTTTGCACAGCTTCCCACCCATATATTCAAGTTGCTTATTTTCAGGACTGTAGCTTTAGGACGGACCCAGAACATGTGGAACGTTATAAAATGTAGCTCCTCTTGCTTAAGTTGGTGGTGCTAGTTTATATAATTTGCCAAGCACAAAAAAAGACAATCAATTTAAATAGTGAGCTCCATTATTTGTGGTAGAGTGAAACTAAGCATTAAAAATCCTGATTAGTCCAATGCAAAACTGATGTGTTCCTCATCCATCCTTATTTTTTGGGCTTCAGTCTCTGTAATCTGTTGCCATCTTCCTCCTGCAGTCTACAGTCAGCTGTTAACTATTTAACATTTTTCCTATGAATAACGTCATTTCCCAAGGCTAGGTGTGGTTAGAGTTTTAAACAGCTGTATGCAAACCCATTTGTGTTGTTTCAATACTCGCAATCCTTAAAAATGTGTGGGGTGAGAGCAACATAAGACTTATTTCAATGAATTACTATGAATTCTACATCCATGTTAGAGAACTTGAGAAAGAAAATAACTTGAAATGTATTTATTTAGTAAATACTACCGGTATACATTACACATCTGTCACCCTGTTTTATTACACCACCAGTCCCTCTGTATAACCCCACGTTTTTCAGGGCAAAATAAAACAGCCCGTGCAGATTTAAACAAGAACACCAACTCACTCGTAGTACTGTGCAGCTTTTCTTAGGGCAGTCCTAGCCTCCTCTGGAAACTCTCCTGGCTCACCTCCACTCCAGCAGATGCTCTTGCCCTTGGCATGGTAAACGTTTCCGAAATTATACAGTGCTCGAGCCTGCCCAACCTACAACACGCACAGCAGAAACCAGAGTGACTGTGGCTGTAATTATATACTTAAAATACACTGACATCTTGTTTGCATGCTGGCTGGCAACTAATGCATTTGCAAAAATGTTAAATGGCTGCACAGCATGTAATATAGTACAGCTGAAAACTAATCAATCCATTTGTTCTAATCAAATGGCCTTTTAGTAATCAAACCATAACTGAACTTTCACTGGCAAATTGCCAAAGTGTAAATCAACTTGTTTTATTTTTCCTTTTGTTTTACTGGTAGCCAAATAACTCTTGCTTTAAAACAAAAGAAAAAAAACAAGAGTACCGCATTTGGTACATTGTATGCCTGTCGACAAACCACTATACAGCAATCTATAGCAATGGCCTCAACATGAAAAGACCTGTATAACATTTGACCTTGATTTGTGACCTTGACTTTGGAGCTAAGGTGATGAAAAGTATATTGACGCTCCATCTTGTGATGATGCATATGTATATGAAGTTGCATTAAATTATCTTGAGAGGATCAGAAGTTATGGATGGGGACAGGGAACGTTTACAAATGGACATATGGACGGATACTATACCACAATGGATGGGCATATAATAAAAACACTCACCTTATCATACATGGCTCTTGTGATATCCAAATGTCTTTGACAGCAAACCACCGCTTCGTCATATCGTCCCAAAAGCTTTAATGTGTTCCCAAGGTTGCCACTGGCTTTAGCTTCACCAAGTTCATCGCCAATTGTTCTGGAATTAAAAAATAATAAAATAAAAACACATACATTAGGAGGCAAAGTGTACAAGTATGAAAACATGAAAACACAATGGCCAAGAAAATAAATTAAATAAAAGAATGAATTTTCCATCAATTTGTTCAAAACATATTTGTTGTAAAAACTATATTTTTGTACACAATAGCTACCTCAAGTCAAGAATCACAAGAAAGACCAATAATCTGTCCACTTGTGAAAACTTTTACCTGGTAAGTGTGAGGTCATGTCGATGGTACTCTAAGGCTTTATTATACTCTTGAAGGTGAAAGTAGGCATTTCCTAGTTGGCTGTAGATGGCACTAAGGATTTGAAGGTCTTCTGTTCCAACTTGTATGGCAGACTCAAAGAAGGACACACCTGAACGATAGTCCCCCGTCTTACAGAGTCGTTCACCTTCAAGGGCCAGGTCCAAGCATGATGCCTCCATCCTGCAAATACATGAGATCTTAACTATAGAATGCAAGATCACTCCTAGTTTTACTCACTATAGATTTGATCAGTAGGGCTGTAGGGTAGCATCTCCCAGGCTGAAACTGTTCGTAAACAGCATTTGTAAAAAAAAGTCTCCAAAATGTCCAGAGACGTTTGTGGGAGCTTTCAATTACCTTGTGTGAGTTGCAGAGGCTTTTAGCCTTGTTGCAGCTAGATCTGTATTTTGACACATGCAAGGGAGCTATTCTTATGTCAGGAATATCTAAAGCTACAGGCCCAAATATCTGGGTTAGCAAACAATGTCAATATTAATGATAAAAAACTGGTCCAATCTGTTAATTTCTAAAGTGTGTTCTAGTAGATTAAGGCTGACATGGTAGGTACAACGTGGATGATGTTGGTAATGAAATAATGTGAACACCCATAATTACAAATTTTAACAGCTTATTTAAGAAGGTGTCAGCAAGTGTAAAGCAGGCACCTCTTTTACCTGTATTTTATTAAGATGAAAGATTTGTCAATTAATGGGTTGCATGGTGGTCTGTTTTGATGCTTCACAAAGATATTTTTTCACACTAAACACTCTAAATGCAAAGACAGCAACAGTAAATGACAAGGGAAAAAAAAAAAAGTTAAACTCTTTTGAAAGCCAACTCAAGAGCTATAAAATCCAAAATAGGATAAAGCATTTCCTGCCTGTCATGACCACCAAGCACTAAAAATGCCACACTTACTCCGGAATGAAAATATGTACCTTACAATTTACCATAAACACAAAATAACCTCAGATGCGTCTGTGGTCAGGTCTACTATTTTAGAACCGCCTTTGTCTCTTGTGAGTGTCAAACCAATATCTTAAAAGCTTGAAACCACCATGACATGGAATCATACCCATAACACAGAAAGCAATGGTTGCAGCCATTAGGGCTTTTCTGCATGCAACCAAGAGAAAATGACCCTTAAAAGCCACTACAGACCTTCCTGATGATTAAACAAGCATCAAACACATTTTATTACATCTAAATGCTTATTTAGTCTCATATGAATGTTTGGTCATCTCCTCCTACATGTCTCTGCGTGAGTGCAGCTACGGAGTGCGCTCTCAGGACATTATTACCTGCAGTGTTCCCTCAATGAGGACTGAACTAGGCAAAAGGGCCTTCTCCTATTCTGCTCCTGTTTCCTGGAATATCTTACAAAAAGATTTGAAGCTCTCGACCTTGACCTCTCTAAGTGGCTTTAAGAATCTGTTGGACACCTGGCAGGGTCCAATGCTGACATGTTCCTGTTAGTTTTCTACATTTGTCTTGGAATCTAGCTGTTTTTTGTTTTGTTACCTTTTCCTTTTAGCCATCCTATTTGTTAAAAAAAAAAAAAAAAAACTGTAGTATGCTTTTTTAGAACTGTTTATTGTTGTTGCTGTTGTCCATTGTTGTCATATTTCTTTGTTGAAATCAGGTCTCTCTTGTAAATGAGTCCTCGAGGCTCAATGGGATTTACCTGTATAAATAAAGGTTGATTGATTGGTCTCATTTAGATGAAACAAATCAAAGCAGGGAGCTTATGTTGATTGACATCTCCCACCATAAATGAATTATGTGCAGATTCTTAGATGCTGGTGTACTTGGCATTGTTGTGTTTTAAAAACTAGACATGAATGAATCTATCTGCTGTATGCAAGTAAAATTATCCAGTTGTGGTTTAGAAACTTACAGCCATCTTCACAAAGTTATTTACCGGTACTTGTGTTAAAATAAAACCAGAGTGTGTGTGTTTGTTTAATTCTGAAAGCAAAAGATCTGCAATGATGCAATTTGTACACATTTCAATGGAGTGTTGTGCATGTGCACGTACTCCAAAATATGTAGCATAATAATTGTCATAACAGTGAAAACATTTTTTAACCAGATTAACAGAGAGAAGGTATGGAACACCAAAATGCTCAAAATTAAATAAATAAATAAAGCATTATGAAATAAGTATCTAAGCTCATTATTATGAAAAAAAAAACAAAAAACATTTTTATTCTATTCCATAATTGTGTTTTTCATAATGGCTCATTTATTTCACAAGGTCACTTTTCAGCAGAATGACTTCAGCTGTCAATCAACGTCAGTGGGTTGGACCTTCACGCCCACTGGCTGATCCTTCACATCCATTAGTTTTCCTGAGTACCTGCTCACTGGTACAGCTAGCATAGCAGCTAGCAGCGACTTGCTAGGTCAACAGTCATGAATGATGGCAGAGATGCATGAACTTTGTTCAGCTCTGGTAACTTTAGCAGATCAAATTGAGAGGACTGATACAGGCGCCATGACAAAAAGTGATGGACTGCTATCGATCGGCGCCATGGGAGCACGCACAGGAGGACTCGCTGTTTTAGTTCTTTGAATACAAGATCAACACTAGCTGTACCAGTGAGCAGGTATTCAGGAAAACTAATGGAAGTGAAGGATCAGCCAGTGGGCGTGAAGGTCCAACCCACTGACGCTGATTGACAGCTGAAGTCATTCTGCTTAAAAGTGGCATCATGAAATAAATAAGCCATTATGAAAAACAAAATTATGAAATACATTTTTTTGTTTTTCATAATGAGCATTTTAGTGTTCCATAAGAAGGGGGAAGTTAAACTGACGAAGAACAAATTGTAACTACAAAGCATTGAATCAGATCAACTGTTTTCTGATTGTAGATAACAGATGAACACGTGGAGCCCTGCGAGGAAGCCAGTTTGGCTTGTTTTTGCATGAAAGCATCTAGTCCTTGAGTCTTCAAGTATAGAGCTTGGGCTTGTCCATCTCACACATGCAGCTTTGATGTGCATTATTTGCCTAATCACTGCAGGTCTTTTGGACTGCCGGTACATAGAAAACACTAACAAACATTCAGTAGACAGTATGTCCTTATAAAAGTCTTGGACACAAAAAAAAAGTATGTCAATTTTAGACTTAAGTTAGCAAAAAAAAATAATAAAAAAGCTCTGCGACCCACTTCACAGATGTGCTTTTAGAGAGAAGGGTTGTGCCAAAACCTAAAAAAAACCCTAATAAAACCCAAACATCTGAGTCAGCAGAACTGCACTGCCAATCAGCACTCGAGCCCAAAATATGAGTTCCTCAATGAATTTCACAATCCACTCTCTCTTTCTGCACTTTGGATCTAACCAGATTTGCTACAAGCCTAGCTGAAACCAAGCATGTTTGAATCTGTTGCAAGTGATTACATAAGCTCTGTCCTTGCGGGTCAGACCAACTGAAATTCTGTCTTCACTTTAATCTCAACCACTCACCAGTGAAATGTTGTGGCTATATCCACAGACAGACATGTAAACACCTGCCAGAATACTTTAAAACTGATGTGTCCAGAGCTACAATTTTGCCTCAATGACACACACACAAATACGCAAACACACAAGCATAAAAAATAAAAAAAATCCTAAAAAGGTAAAAACAATCCCAGCTGTGGCTGCATGATGCCAGCTAATACGTGAGTAAATCCATGGGATTACTTCATAACACTGTAAAACAAATCCAGTCATGCATGGCTGCAGAGGATTCACTCTTCAGCAATGCAAGCAAGGAAAATCTGAATTTACTTAATGAGTTATAGTGTGAAAAAGTTAAAAAGCAATTCCCACACACTGACTGATCTATTGTTACTGACTCATCCTAAATAAACTATAAAAGTCAAGACTAAAATGGCTTTTTCTTAAAAAAAAAAAAAATAAATAAACTAAAACTTTAGCTTTGAAATACTGCTTTAAGACTCTTAAGCATATTTCCCAGCATCAGGTAGTTACCAACTAAAGTTTGCCTTTTAAATATGACTTCTGAGCTCTTAAGTAAGACTTTACTGAGAACTACAACTTCATGCATTTTCTCTCTGCATGTGTCCGGCTCCTCCAGTAAACTCTGCTAATGCTTAAGGAAATGATTGGGTAAGGTTAGGGTTAAGCTCTGCCACCTCCAGCAGTTAAGGACAAGATGAACAGAAGTCCACTTCAGAAATCACAGCTTCAGTCTATGACTATGTATAAATTAATACTATAAAAATGCTAATATTGAATTTATTATAAAATGCATAAAGTTTACAACTGAAAAGCTTATAATTCTGTATGCACGTAGTTTGCCTGAACACACCCTGGCATCAGAGTGGAAGTATTTAATTTCAGTTGAACAGCAAACATATTTTTCCTGAAACAGACACTGAATAAGAAGGTTCCAGAGAAAAACATTCTTTTAGCTCTGCATATTTCTGAATGTTGATGTACTGCAGAGGCTTTTTTTTTTTTTCCCCTTCTTCTTTTTTCTCTTCTTTGAATAAGTTTAAGACAAAAGCATACAGACCGAATGACGTATTGGTTTAAATCTTTGGACATACCCTTTAAAAAAATGTTTTATTTTACAAACATGCTTTCTGGCATCACAAGAAAATCCATTACTCGCTCACAGTGAAGTCACAATTAAACACAAGCTCACGTACCTGTTGCCTTTCCCCATTCTGATGCACTTAATGAAGGCTGACACAACGGACATTTCAAGCTTCTCACCCTCTGGAGTAAATGTTGCTTTTTCTGCACAACATTTTCTTCCTTCATGTACATGCACATAACGCATTCAACTACTGACTGGTAAATACAAAAAGAAAAAAAAAATCCCTTTGAACCTGCTGGTTTCTTTGAGAGAACCTTGCTAAGTGGTTGTCACAACAAAACAAAAGACTTAATCCTCTCAGCATTCGAACTGACCTTAATGGCCAAGTGGCGGTCAGGGAGACCTCTAGCTGAGGTGAATACGGATTAACACCAGATTGTTACGGAGTAGAAAGTACTTAAAGAGCAATGTGCCAGGTTGCCATGTTTAGCGGATTGATGGGTTTCTCTGACAAGAACCCCACTGGTAACCTTATCGATAAGTCACCTGATGCCGTGTGTCAGATCCAATTAGTCTAGGATTCAATGGCAATTATAGCCTTGTTGTGCGGCTCCAGTAAACCTTAGGGTTATATGCACAACACTACCTAAAGTAGGAAGCAGGTTCATCCCTAATGGATGACATTTTAGTCTTGACCTTTTAAACATGTTTTGTCTGGATCATAATTTACAATTTAATGAGAATGAATTTCTCAATAGCCAGTAACTCTTTGAGCATTCACCACAGGAGCATAATGAAATATTAAATCAGGCAACCAGAAATAAAACTACAATATTGCTAACTGGTCTGTTGACAATCCAGAACGCCACTTATCTGGACCAACAAGTCTTCTACGGTGAGTAAAAACCTGTTTCCATGTACCAGAGAAGCTACTACTTCAACTGAACAATAACCCAATCTTAGTGCAGATCATACCTGCAAACTCAAGGGTTGAAAAAGGTGACAAACCTAGCATTACAATCAAAAGTTTAGAAGTTCCTTTCTACCTTGGTACCACAATTTATATCAGTTCATAACTTTTATTCCCCTTTCCTTCACAGTCCACTTGGAATAACATCCATCTCATTCTCCCATTGTTTTCCTGTCCATTAATCCTTCCCCAAACAATTTTTTTTTACCAATTTTACTTTCCAGAAAATTTGTGTTACTTGGGTTCTTTCTCCCTACCATTATATTTCTCCTTTAAGGTATTCTCTATAACACCACCAAAATCTTGGTGTATGTGGCAGCTATATTGTTCAAATTTTGATGTAGCGCAAAGCTAGAGGCATAAAATACAGACGCACATTCTCAGAACACACCATTGGTTGGTTCTCTAACCATCTCTCAGATTGGAGGCAATGTCGGAGGCAACATAATGGTACTTCCTCCAGTTATTTAACAGTCAACAATGGTGTACCACAAGGCTCAATCTTAGGACCCACCCTCTTTACAATCTACATATGTAATGTAGGTTAAAACATCCCTGATGCATCCATACATTTCTATGCTGATGACAGTTGTTTATTGTTGAGCTCAAACAGTTGATAAGGCTTTCCAGCTTTTGCAATCTCTATTCAACATCATCCAGTTTAATTTGTTCAGCCTCAAACTTGTCCTAAATGCCGACAAAACCAAAGGGATGCTTTTTTCAAACAGGAAGTCGGTCCCAGCAGTTCTTCCTCTAATTTCATCTTCAAACGGTGTCCCGATTGAGTTTGTTGATTCCTATAAATATTTGGGTATCTTGGTCGACTCGCATCTCTCTTTTAAGCCCCATGTGGAAAACCTAGTAAAAAAACTGAAAGTTAAACTGGGTTTCTTTTTCAGAAACAGATCCCAGTGTTTCCCCTACCATTATACAGGCGGGGTGCCCCACCCCGTCAACAGAACTGAGCACCCCGCCTACCAAACTGAACATGCCCCTCCCACTCGGCACTGACATATCACTAAGCTAGCGGTGCAAAATACTGGCTCTCTAGCTAAAAAGCCAAAGGCAGCACTCACATTGCCTCTTCCCTCATGTTGAATGCCCCCCACCCCAGCTCAAAAACTGTTAGTACAAGCTGCGCTCAGACATGTCTCTGTCCTCCACCATAAGCAAAAATCATGGATGAGATGAGCACCCTGCCAAGGCAAGCTAACTAGGGGAAACACTGGATCCTGTCTAACTCTGAATGCTAGGAAACGCCTTGGATCTGTGACCTTCCTTCCCTCCACTGATTACGGTGACATTATTTACATGAACGCTCCTACAAGCACCCTGCAGATGTTGGATGCTGTCTATCATGGTGCACTAAGATTCATAACTGGCTGTGATTATCGCACCCATCACTGCACCCTGTATTCACTGGTTAACTGGACATCATTAACTTCACGCAGACTCTCTCACTGGTACATTTTCATCTTTAAATCACTTCTTGGTCTGCTGCCTTCATACATCTCCTCCTACATGTCTCTGCGTGAGTGCAGCTACAGCGTGCGCTCTCAGGACATTATTACCTGCAGTGGTCCCTCAGTGCGGACTGAACTAGGCAAAAGGGCCTTCTCCTACTCTACTCCTGTTTCCTGGAACAGCTTGCAAAAAGACCTGAAGCTCCCGACCTTGACCTCTCTAAGTGGCTTTAAGAATCTGTTGGACTCCTGGAAAGGCCCAATGCAGACATGTTCCTGTTTTTAGTTTTCCCCATCGCCTTAGAATCTAGCTGTTTTGTTACTTTTTTTGCCATCTTGTTTGTAAAAACAATAAAATAAATATCTGTATGCCTTTTTTGTGGCTGTCTATTGTTGTCACTGTTGTCCATTGTTTTCATAATTCTTTGTTGAAATCAGGTCTCTCTTGTAAATGAGTCCTCGAGGCTCAATGGGATTTACCTGTCTAAATGAGGTTGAATGAAAACTAGCTAAGATGCTAAAGACAGTGGTTCACTTCTCTCATGCATCCGAACCTTCACCCCGGTCAATAACTAAATAGTGGTAAGCTAGCCCACAACACGAGGTCTCCCCCTCCTCCCCCTGCCCCATTGACAAAAACCCTCGAAGAGATGAGTGAACTGCTAAGCCAAGTGACCAACTGAGGAGGAATGTTCTTTTTTAAAAAGGGAAATCATGCCACCACCCCGAAAAAAAAAAAAAAAACCCTCTTCGGATCTACACGATTCACATAAATGACATATTTTAGTTTGAAATCTGTGAATTTTGCCGAAAAGCAACAAGTTTGCAGGTATGGCAGATGAAAGTAATTTAAGAAGGTCAAATAAAAGACATTTACTTTCTAAATGCCTTTTCTAGCAATAGCTTTTGAGAATAGCTGCTCAAATTCAATTTGCATTTCTCACCAAAGCACAAAATTACCAACGTATATCTAACGTCATCCTGTCAAATCTGGAATACAAAAGATGTCAGCTAGACCAGCAAATACCAAGTTACCAGATAGTATCATTAACCTGCAGGGTAAATTCAAATATTCGCAGCGAAACAGAGATAATGGAATTCTTTCAGAGGATAAATAGAATGACAGTTTGCCGACTAGATGGGACTTGTACGCATTGCTTTAAATGACTATGGGGTGATGCAATTTGTTTTTTGCTACCCACCAAGAGTTTTCATACATAATTTCATACAAAATTGAGCTCCTTTATCTAAAACTGCTACCAACTAAGCCATTGCATCATATTAGATATATACCAGAAAAAAAGGAATCATATATCAACCATAATGTCAAAAATGTAACCATTTCCTGCAATCAGGTGCTCAATCTTATGAAGCTTTAATTTTATCCAGAAAAGATTTGTAATGAGGAAATTGTGGACCTCCCATTGTCTACCTAAAATTATTCACCAGTTAGTTAATATTGTGTCAGATTGCAATCAGAGATACAGTATCCTTAAACAGAAAGGACACTGAAGCCACTTAGACACAAAACACGCAAACTGATTGACCAAATATAGTAAAAAAAAAAAAAAAAAGCAAGATAGCACTATTTCTGAAATCTCAAATCAGTTAAATTTAAATTCAAGAAATAGACCATTAATAAATCCATTTTTGAATTGCAATCCACATTAAAATAAATGACAATATCACGTGAACACATTACAGTAACTTTCATTGCATCAGTTAACTGGTAACTGTACTAATGACCAATTTATTTAAGAATCTATAACTGTAAGCAATTCAGCTAAACAAAACAAAATACAATTACTACCATAATATTTATTTGAGGAAACGACTCGCAGTATTTTTCCCATTTTGTCCCAGTTTTTATCAAATGTATTTCAAATACTTAAAAAAAAGACTGGATTCTAGATGTTCATATTAAAAAGGATATAACATATATCTTTCTACAAATTTGTACCTTAACAACATTAAACATGCACTGTACCTCTAATGAACAGGAAATAAAAGCTCTGTGTCCCGAAAGAATGTCATACATGATAATCAACCCAGTTCTGACAGAAGCCTAGATGAACACGACTAGGGAAGGATCCACATTATGAATTTTTGTCAAGTGCTAAACTCAAAGACAAACAAGTTTATTTTTATTTATCATCATCGTCATTATTAGTATTATTAGAAAACTAATGGCAATTCATAGATTCAGCTTTCACACCATTTCTGTCTCAATTCTTACCTTGAAACTTACACTCCTGAGAAAGACTGAACACTCAGTCATACTCAGTGTCTTCTTGTGATGACAAAATCATATTGGCAAAAAAGATGGGGGAAGATGCAGATGGTCAAAGACTTGAACCAGCATTGCTTCAAATAACTTGGGATTTGCAATGTCCTGAATGACAGGGAATCTACATCAGCACAATTATATTCACAGCTGCACAATGATGACACACATTTTCCAAGAGCTATCACTTCAAGTTCATGTTATTAAAAATTCTCATTCCCTTTGCAAAAAGCAGTAAATATGTAGGATTTACAGAAAATATTTTTCTGACACCAATGAGGTTATATTTTAGGGGAATTGTTGCTTTAAGACACAACTTGTTATTAAGACGAGACTCATTATTATAATGAATGCATACATTTAAAAACACAAACGGCACTTTCTACACAATATGCATTCAAATTATGTTTACTTGTAATGCTGACTGTGCCAAGAAAGTCCCTCAGCTTCTCCTCTTTGAGCCTGAAAGACACTGGAGGAAGGACTAATGCTGTGCATTCTGAATTCCAACTGAAACTTTAGATAAAACAAAAGTTCCTGATATGAGCATCATGGTTTGATCAGTTTCACACACACACCACTGGACTGGGGTGTGCTGGGTTTAGTGAACAAGCTGTATGGTTTGCCTCTTTGTTGATGTGAAAGGATCTACATGTCATGACCTCATTCTTCTGACTGAAGTGTTTTCATCCCCAAAAACTGTCTGCATTAATTTCTTTGGTTGCATCATTTTCCATGAACTGCAGTGTAGAGCACAAAACTCCTTTAAAAGAAAGCATGTTCTAATGTCCTAAGCATGATGACTCATAACATTGAACTCAAAAGCTAATAACATCTGGAACCATTGGCATCAGAAGCATTTGTAATGTGGAAGGGAAACACTGATGTGGTCTGGGGGTCATCCTCCAGAAAATTTTGAACAAAGTAGATTCATTCATTCAACCTTTATTTAGACAGGTAAATCCCATTGAGCCTTGAGGACTCATTTACAAGAGAGACCTGATGATGATGCCAGATGTCATTTCCTGCATGCTGGTGTATTTTAATTGGTTGTTAAACATCTATGTTTACCTACATAAGTAAACATAAATGAACACAAGTGCCAAGATGGCCATGCTCATGGAAGCTGCAGCTTCACAGGCTCCCGATGCGATCCCGGTTTTTAGGAGTTTTGAAATTGACGCTGAGCCCGACTCCGCATGCTTTATGCGTGTGAATTATAGCTGAACTGAACTGAGAATAAGAGCAGATTTACCACAGAATACAGCAGCGATCAGCAATGATCTCATATCTGTGATCAGCAGAATGCAGATCCTAAAGTCATCTACCTGGAAGCTCCAGCAGAGGCGCTCTAACGGGAAGAGGAAGCGCTGCTCCCGGCTTAAGAAGCGAGGCTGCCAGGCTGGGGTGGTAGTAAGGATAAAAACTAACGTTGAGGCTGTCAGACTAAAGATACTCTCTCTCTTTCTGTCGAACGTCCGCTCTTTGGACAACAACATGGATTTGCTTTGTCCGAGAGTGGGTTCCTCAGAGGAGATAAGGAAATGTTTAGTGCTTTGTCTCACAGAATCATGGCTTAACAGCAACGTGCCGTACTCAGCGTTCCAGCTGGATGACAGACTTTTTTTTGAGTAGGTCGCTGCAGTGAGCTAACGGGAAAGTCACAGGGAGGCGGAGTATGCATCATGCAAGTAAAATTTGGTGCACAATCTACTCTGATAAACAGAACAAAACATATCGTTTTGCATTGTGGCCAAACAGTTCGATTTTGCTTTCATCTGACCAGAGCACCTTCTTCCACATGTTTGGTGTGTCTCCCAGGTGCTTGTGGCAAACTTTAAACTGCACTTTTTATGGATATCTTTGAGAAATGGCTTTCTTCTTGCCACTCTTCCATAAAGGCCAGATTTGTGCAGTGTATGACTGATTGTTGTCCTATGGACAGACTCTCCCACCTCAGCTGTAGATCTCTGCAGTTCATCCAGAGTGATCATGGGCCTCTTGGCTGCATCTCTGATCAGTCTTCTCCTTGCTCAAGATGAAAGTTTAGAGGGACGGTCAGGTCTTGGAAGATCTGCAGAGGTCTGACACTCCTTCCATTTCAATATGATTGCTTGCACAGTGCTCCTTGTGATGTTTAAAGCTTGGGAAATCTTTTTGTATCCAAATCCGGCTTTAAACTTCTCCACAACAGTATCTCGGACCTGCCTGGTGTGTTCCTTGGTCTTCATGATGCTCTCTGCACTTTGAAATGAGAATATCACAGAGCAGGTGCATTTATACGGAGACTTGATTACACACAGGTGGATTCCATTTATCATCATCAGTCATTTGGGACAACATTGGATCATTCATAGATCCTCACTGAACTTCTGGAGTGAGTTTGCTGCACTGAAAGTAAAGGGGCTGAATAATATTGCACGCCCCACTTTTCAGTTTTTTATTTATTAAAAAAGTTTGACACATCCAATAAATGTCATTCCACTTCACGATTGTGTCCCACTTGTTGTTGATTCTTCATAAAAAAATAAAATTTTATATCTTTATGTTTGAAACCTGAAATGTGGCAAAAGGTTGAAAAGTTCAAGGGGGCCGAATATTTCTGCAAGGCACTGTAAAATAGCATCTTGGGGGCCAGATGTCAACGAGGGCCACATTTGGCCCCCGGGCCTTGAGTTTGACACACATGCCTTAGACACTCATCACTGCCTGATGCCCTCAACAGATTCAATGCACACTTTGGTGCTGGGTAGTCTGTTCAGGTTTTCAGACTCACCTCACCACTGGAAAAAGAGTTTTTCAACGTGACTTCAGCCGAAGTGAGGAGTACTTTCAAGAGAATTAATCCTCACAAAGCAACTGGCCCAAACAGCATGCCCGGGAAGGTGCTGAAAGACTGTAAGGTACTGGCTGACATCTTTAACTCCTCACTCACCCTGGCAACAGTTCCCACCTGCCTGAAGACTGCCACCATCATCTCAGTCTCAAAGAGCTCTACAGTGACTGGTCTGAATGACTACCAGCCAGTAGCTGAGGTCTTTCTGTGTGGAGTTTGCATGTTCTTCTTGTGCTTGCATGGGTTTACTCTGGGTACTCTGGTTTCCTCCCATAGTCCAAAAACATGCATGTTAGGCTGCCTTCAGGCCCAGGCCTCCCTTTCAAAAGACATCGCTCAATGGGATTTGGCTGGTTAAATAAAAGGTTAATAAATAAATGTATAATTGATGTAATGCCTATGTCTGGAACATAAGTTCCTCTTAAAATTCTAAATATCCATTAGGTTTAAATTTTGCAAAGTTGAATGTGCATTTGTTCCCTTTAGTTTCACTTAAGTGATAATTGCTCATTTTAAATTTTGGCAAAGTTCCAGTTGGGGACATTGTTTTTTCTTATTGCAACATGGAACCTGAGACAAAGAACTAATAAAGCATATCTAGTTCATTTCAACAAATTATCAAATAACTGTTGATGTGAAAGGCAATGTAAGTAGAAGGAACAAAAATAGTTTTTCTCAGTAAATCCAAGAAAAATCTTCATATTAAAAATTATGTGCAAGTTTTTTACTAAAAAATGCTGAAAGAAGGGAAAGGACGACAAAGCTGAATAATCTAGTCTGAACAGGAAGTGAAGTAACTACTGCAAATCTGTACAGCTCAGTGAATTAAAATGTCAAAACAGGGGAAAACAAGCACAAGGGTTGTGTATTTTTCTGTTTTTAGTTGGTAGCAACACCAAAACTCCTTAATATATTCTCTGAAGTACAGAAAACGTCTAATTTTTAACAAAGTCCCTTTTATAGTAGTGCCTCAACAAATATTGATTTTTTTTGCAAGCACCAAGCCTAAACTGCAAATGTTGACTTTATTTTTCAATGTAATACAAAACATGAAAAGTTCTTCTGTGTACAAAAGGAGCAAAATTAAAATAACCTTTCTTGGAAAGGCCTTGCTTGAAAACCAAAACTTCATTTAGTCACATACTTGCTTAATAAAAGGCCTAATGTGGTTTCTTAAATATGAATACGCCCAACCAGACCCTCTTCAAATTAAGGGATGCTCTCTAAAGATAAATGTTTTCCCTTTTTGAAGAAATCTAGTGAGAAAACTGTCATTAGCGACTTTAACTTCAATCTTATTTTGGGAAAACGAGGAAAACTTTGATTCAATACCATGAACCGCTTTGTGGCCTTTAATTACTGTGTACCCTAAATTAGTTGAGTAAGTTGGATTTTTCTTATTGCCCACTGCCATAATGTGAAAAGTGGGCGATCATGTTGTAGCCAATGTGTGCTTGTGTTTCTGTCAGTTACAAAAATCTCATGTACCACTGGAAAAAGTTTAAAGAAACTTTAAATGGTAACTGGACTGTGCTTATACAAGTCTAATATAGCGCCTTTCTATCTTATCAAGACACTCAAAGTGCTTTACAAAACAATCTATGTACTCATTTACTCATTCAAACAGCACTCTACTACATCTATACAAAGAATAATCAGTATCAGTGCTTTGTCACATTCATACACCGATGAGACGTATATCGGAAGCAATGAGGGGTTCAGTGTCTTGCTCAGGGACACTTCGGCATGTGACTGCTGGTGGAATTGAACCCCCCAACTCTTGCACTGGAGAACGATTGTTCTAACCACTCAGCTACACAAGTAATTTCAAGGAAATAATCATTGGATTTGCATCTACAATTGATTGTTTATCGTCAGCTTGATTCAAGATGGCCAACACAGCCAATTAACCTTAAAAAAAACAAACAAAAAAAAAAAAACACCAAACTGGCTTTAACTCAAATTTACAGATACTGATGTAACTCTCAGTATAGTTGTAATGAACACCGATTCCCAACACATATTGTGAGCGATAGGGGTTGAACGACTACATAATTTTTAAACTCGACATTAACATAATAAAACTCGAGTAGAACTAGAGTACTTGATGACATCATAGGATCTAAAAATGCAAAAATAAATAAAACTGCAAAAAAGGTAATTTACAAAAAAAAATACCAACAAAACATTGGGAGCGTATATTATGCTCCTACCATTTATCATACTGCAAATAAGTCACAGGAAAAGCAAAACTATTAGTTATTATTATTATTAAGCTGCAAAAGTGAAAGAAACGTACGGCACATAAAAAACTAAACTAAAAACAGTGGGGCGGTCGACCACCCTGCACCACCGCCCGCAGTGGTGTGCATTAGGTTTAGAGATTAATATGTTTATAGGTTTAGAGATTAATATTTTTTGCTTTTTGTTTGTGAAACAAGGTCAGTGGAAGCTGGTTCTGGTTCGGTCGATTGGACCCAGTGTTACACCATATTCTGTGACATGCAACAGTGCATGCAACACTGCCCCCTACAGTCACAATATACGGTGGGCACAGAATATGGTGTAACACCGGTTCCCAACAAGCTCCAGTCAGGAAGTTGATTCATTTTCTGTTTCCTTACGGTAGTTGAACCGGAAGAATCATCTTTAGTGAAATATTTCCATACTATTGATGCATTTCTACCCGTTTGCCAAGACTGGGCCTACTCTGCTCCAACTGTCTGCTTGGAGGAATCCATTTTGTAGCCCGCGCCCGGTGCGGATCACGTGACACGTGACGCAATGACGTAACGGCGACGTAATGACGTCACTACGAATACACGATGTGAAATTTAAAAACTCGATAGAAGTCCTATAAATCGATGTGTCGATTACTCGAGTGGTCTGTTAAAGTTCTAGTGAGAGAACAGATTATAAACGTTCAGTTTCGTCCGTAAACGTTTAACATTTTGCCATACTTTGAGTCACCTCCGTCTGTTAGCAAAATAGCTCACAATGAAACTTTCAGGGAAAAATCTTTGGATCTATAACTAAACATCAGTCAATCCAACATGAGCCAACACAAAACTGCCTATAACTCAGTCAGTTTGACAAAGATTGATTCAATTTGGCGTGGTAGTAGCTGAGAGTCCTTTAAACACAATCTGAGCGTGACATCTCGCGATATGTTACGAGACAGGGAATAACGTTATTAAGATAGTGTTTGCCATATAGAAGATGCCTTCACGGAACATTTTCGTTTGATATTTTTTTCAATTAAGATCATTGTATAGTGCTCTGCGGGTATAAAACAGAAAAAAGGGCGACTTTCTTAAGAAATGGCTCCAAGTCTTCGTAGTGATGACTGTTTGGCAAATTATGACTACTAGAAAGCTGGAATTGAGTCAGTTTGTCTCCGACATGCTGCGGCATGCAGCCTACGTGTTTTACCGGGACAGTGACGCGAAGACGTTTCGTCTTTTGACAGTTTTTATAAAGTACAGACGTTTTTTCTAAGGAGCGAAATGAGCCAAAGAACTAAGTTTAGCCGTGTTTAATGAATTTCTTTGCGCACGACACTTACCCCCAAAACTCCTCCAGCTTCAGAAGAGGAAGAAAAAAAAAAAAAGATAAGTTTATCTCCGGTTGTTTACAACCTCTCTGCTCCGTCCAACATCTGGGAGGAACATATCTCGGCTCGCTGACTCGGGAAGTTTTTCAGGCTCCTCCTCGCGCGCTCACAATCTGACTCCAATTAAGATTCAGCTGCTGCCTTCAGGAGCCGTGGGAAGTTTTGCAATCGCTCGTAAAGGGGATCGAACTGTCGAGCTTTAAATGGTGCGTCAAGAAACAAGGAAGGCGAGTAAACGTCCACTGAGTCATATTCATGCAAGGAAGCGTTTCGCAGAACTTGAAGTGATTCCGCTGAAATTAAAAGCCCGAGGCAGAAGTTAGAGTCAAAGCTCTCTACTGCCCTCTGCTGCTCAAATATATTATTGATATAATATTAATTAATTAGGATTACGTAGTAACATTTCCGTTACAGTAGAAGTGCATCTAAAAAAAATTACAATAACGTGAAAATGTTATATTTGTTGTCAACCATTTTATAAAGTGAAACGCATGCATTACATAGATGCATTACACAGAGTGAAAAATTTTCAAGCCTTTGTTCATGGTCATCAAAATGACAATAAAGTACAAATAAATTAAACAAAAGTCAGTCATCAGATACTCAGATGGTATATTAGCCTGGCCAAAGGAGGAGATAGAAGCCACCAACATCAAGATTTGAAAGCTCCTCACAATGGATGGAGGGTTTTACCCCAAACCCAGTACCCTTAGACTAAACATTCTGAGAAAGGAGGGCAGCAGAGGACTGGTGAGTGTCCGAGGACTATACAGGATGAAACAACTAAGCTGCTGGAGTACATCAGGAGGAAAGCTCCCAGTGATGAGTTAATGTCTCAGACAGCAACAGAAACCCAGTGTTGAAGAAGAGCAACAATCATGGACAGATAAGCCCCTACACGGCATGTCCCACCAGCAGATGTATGTAAGATCCAGGCAGGTAAATCATACATGGAGCACTATAACCAAGCGGCTGGAATGATCTACAGGAACATCTGTGCCGAGTATGGACCGGAGTGAGACACTACCGAGGGTGGCGGAGAAAGAAAGGTCTAAGATACTGTGGGACTTCCAGATCCAGACTGACAAATAGTGTGTATATATTTAATGTCTTTTGATTTTAATGTACAGCAAAACTACAAAACCTTAAAGTCCTCACTGACAGATTTTATTGATTTCATCAAAGTAGGTGTTGCACCTGGTTGCATGAATCAGTTTTTAAATTAAGTTATTTTTTATCATTTTACTGTTTAAAATCCATGTGGAGTGAACTTGCATAATGACTGCTTCTTGTTAGTTTGACGGACATTAACAAAGAATGGGCCACTGCTTCCTCGGACTCTGATTTTTGTTAATTGGAAATCTCTAATCTACAATTATTTATTTTGCTCACAACAATGCTACGTAAATATAATAAAGCTGAAAAGTATTAACTAAAGTATTAATTTTATACACCCCCTAAATACAGACAGACTTTACCTTCAAGCTTACAAGTGATTTATTACAATTTTGAACATATTTAAATCATTAAATACACATTTGAGTTGTCTGTCTCTGTCTCTTAGGGTCAGGGATGAAGACAGCACTCCTCTCATTAACACCAATTAATCCAAGCCTCCAGTGGCAGCTAGCAGAGCAGTTTATCTGTCCAGGCTCTCAACAGGTAATTCAGATATCAGAAGATGGATTAAACTGTGGCATATCGAGCCGGACCAGGACAGGATCGGAAAGGAGATGGCCCACTGGGAAAATCAGACAAGAATACGGGGTTGTGAGTTGGAGAGGTCTCCATCAAGGCCTGCCGTTTCTTACGATCACGCCTCTGGTAGCGGAAGCTGAAGGGTGGGCGCAGAGCCACAGGACCTCCAGCTTCTTCAGAGGACGACGCAGAAACCCCTGTGTCGACAGTGCCGGGTTTCACGTTCACCAGATCCTCAGCAGACTCGCTGGAAGAAGAGCCGAGAGGGTTAGAGGAGTTCACCACAATCGAGGTTTCTGAGGGACCAGAGGGTGCAGCTGTCGGGTCAAACGGTGCTGGCTGAGCAACAGTGGGGGCCAGCGGGTCAGAAGGAACAGGCTGCGGATCATATTCTGGGTCATCAGGCAGAGGTAGAACGGTTGAGATCTCAGGGTCTGGAGGAAGGTCGTGAACCTGTGGCTGCACTGGTCGGACCATGTCAACGTTCTGCAGACAAACAGGCAACAATGATTAATTCATGCTGCACACAAAGACACAGTCACACCGTCGTACATCCAACAGCTCTGAACAGGATTCAGACGACGGTATAATTATCGCCCACTGCTCAAGGTAAAACGATCCGTTTACTTGTGTGTGTTTCATGAACAAGCTAAAGAAACCCTTACAAAGTAATCACTGGATGTGCATCTACAACTGATTAACTTTTGAAGTCAACTCAATTCAAGATGGCTGCCACAACCACCTGACTTTTGGAAACAATATTGTGGAAACAAAATATTGGCTACAACCAAGTCAGTTTTACAGATATGGAGATAATTGGATGTGGTTCTAACTGAGGCTGATCTTAAAAAGCTAACTGATAAAGTGAAATCAAAAACTGGCCTTTAACTATGGAGTTAAAGTGTTATTTGTGTTAGTGTATTTTTTATTTGATTTTAATTATTAAATGCTTTTGTAATTGTTAAACATTCCAGTGGTTTTATTATTGTGGCACACAGGTTAAGGTAGAGATCTTAATTATTTCTGTTTATTTTTACATCCACACTGAAAGTCACATTATCACTCACACAATATTCTTTTGTCTTTTTATTATTTAAAAAAAAAATTAAATTAAAACACATTAGCTGTAGGCATGCAGACACTTTTCTTATTCTTTTATCTTTTTTTCTGTCTTCCAAATTTACATCGCACAGATTTTCTTCTCAATGTTAATTATGACTTCTGTTAAAAAAAAACAATATATATATATATATTTTTTGTACCTGTATTTTAAACATCTCACAGGACACCCGGACATCAGGATGTTTGTTCAAGTCTCCACGCACTGATCCCGTACAGAAACCTGTACTCTGACAAAATAAGACGAGGCGCCGTATTACATTAAAAAATACATATGCATTATGTTTATTAAACATTTTTTAATTATTTATACAGAAAAAAAGTGAAAAATAACAACTTCTCATACAGCACAGATACAGACAAATCAAATAAAAATGCATGTACTTGAAAAAAGGTAGACTATTCACATATATACTTAAATGTTGACATCCTTCCAGTTCACATTACTGACCTTTTAATTTTGAGACAATCCAGAACTCTTTCCCATTTTTTAAAAGCCTGGGATTTCCCCATATTACTTAAAAAAAAAATTATAGTTAAAATGTGTAGTGAATAATCTGAATACAACTACAGTCTGTCACATTTTGAAATAATAGAATCAACTACATTAGTCTTCTGTGGTTTTAAAAATAGAGATGGATCAGACATTTCATCAAGTGACAGATTTTTACAGCACTAATAATTAGCTTCACAGTGTCAGCGTGATTTTTCTCTTTTTACACATCAAGCTTTCACAAACACCCGGTGGCCAAGTACTCTTCCACTGCCAAGTTTATGATGCAGTGTTTTATTGTTATTGTTCTGTGACTTTAATTATTCATTTTGTTGGTATATTCTTGTATGAATCATGTAACCTGACTAAATTCTGAATGTTTTCACCACAGGGACATTATTAGAACATTCAGTAACACAGTGCTATTTCTAACGTTTTGTTTGATTAAAATATACATTTAAATAAAGACAGAAATATTGACCTAGGGAAAAAATGGCATTTTCTAAATAAAAGTGTAAATGGTTATTGAATTTTGTTGAAGAAGCTAAAGTGGATTTTTTTAAGCTTAAACTATCAAAATAAATGCTAAATTTAGCAAAACAATAGCTGAAAGCTAAACTTTGATTAAACAAATCCCCTCAGGAGATCAGTGGAGTGTATCTCTCCATCCATCCATCCATCAAAAAGTTAAAACCAGCAAAACATTCCTAAAAAGCTACAATTAGCAAAACAGTAGCTAAAAGCTTAAACTAAGAAAGCTTAGCTGAAAAGTAAAATGATCCAAATACTGTAGTAGCTGAAACTAAAGTTATCTGAATGGTCACTCAAAATGGTAAATTCAGAAAAAAAGATAGCCAAAGATCATTTAGCAAAACAGTAGCAAAAAAACTAAAATAATCAAAACGGTGGCTAACGACCATGAATGAAGCAAGCATGGTGAACACACAGCTTTATGTGTTCATTTAAAGAGATTTATCATGCATTTTTATGATTAAATTTCAAATAAAGTTACATATTTAAGCCTAAAAGTTATAGCCATAATATTCTGAACAAGGTGAATGTTTTGAACATTGAATGGCTGAAAAAGCTGAAAGTGTACTGAAGCAGTTAAGAGTCCAAAACCGCTGAGAAGAAACATAAACAGGAAAACAACAGTGTGACTGTACTGACCATGAAGTCTAAACGTATGTGTGGTGAAAGTCTGGTGAAGTACCTCCGTGTCTGATTTGAGACTCAGCCGTTGGCAGGTTCCTCTCTCTGTAATTCCCTCTGGACACTCTTGGACTGTGTACTCCACAAAGATGGCTTTTGTTGGCACATCCTGCATGAGGGAAATTTACATGGCAAACAGCACACATCCTCAAACACTGGCAGCAGAGGCACAGGAGTTCAGTTCTGTAACATCTGCAGAGGTTTTCTTTGATTTTAGTCCCTAAGCCCAATAACTATCTGCAGCGAGAGTCATTAACCTAACTTTGGGTCTACAAACAAACTGGTTCCTCAGAACATAAAGCACATGAAGTAAACTGTGGGTGAACTTGTTGATCCATTGAAACATTGCCAGACTACACTTCTACATCCAGATGTAATTGGGGTGTAATTTACTCTTAAAGGTAACGTTCAACACATTGCTGAGCTATGACTTCAACCACAGAGCTTCAATTCTTTTACTTCCACCAGGATTACCTGTGCTGCAGCTCGGGTGACCTTTTTCACTCCAAGTCCTGCACCCAGAGCGGACTTCCTCTTGTAGGACACCAGAGTGAGGCCGGCAGCATTCATGGCCTCGGGATGGTCATTGGGAAGCAGGAGGGGGCAGGTCGGACAGGTCTGCTGGAGCTTCTCCGGCTGATCTGCAGGAAACAAGAGGTCCTGAAATGACCATGCTGGTTTAGGCAGGAGGCAACATCATCGGGTTTGGTGGCTTCTAAGAATAAAGCCTCTTGAGAAACAGCTCAAAGTGCCAGAATTAATTGGAAATATGTTTGTAAAGACAAAGCAAATACATTTGTGAACAAAACTGCATAAATGAGCTTTAAATGAAAACTATTAAGAAATCACTAAATGTTACTCTAGCTAATATTTGATGGGTCACAGTGAGAAACACAAATTTAAAATGAATCAATCTCAGCACCGTTCAGCTGTTTCAGTTTCTCTTTCAGTCTTGATATTTGTGAGACTAAAAGATAAAATACAAATATAATAGAACAAAATTTACTGTGATTATTTTTGGTTTGGGGCTTCAGTGTTCCAACTAAATGGCAACTTTAGCCAACAGCTTTGTATCCTGATCAGCTGCCATTCTGTACATAAAGTTATGGATTATAACATTTTAAATGAAAAACATATTCCATTAATATTACAAGAATACTACTATGATGGTATTATTACCTGGGACCAGAGCGCAGTCGTAGCTGTACAGGTAGGAATAGCCCTCCGGGGTGTGCAGAATGGTGGTGTTACAGGTGCCAGAGATTTGCTGAAATTGATCAAATATAAAGTATTTGATATATTCAGACTATGAAGATTGACAAGAGAAACTGGTCTTAAGCCTCAGTCACAACACAACGACATCTTCTGACCCTGTTAGTTTTTAAATTAAAGCTATTTTTAATGGCTTCCAAAATAGAAGGTAACTAAATTGTTATAGTGGCTAAAATACTGTGTTGTGTTTTTATCTTTCTGTTACAGAATATTTTAATGACATTCATTAAAATAAAATGGGTTCAGGGTCTCATTTGCTCATTGTTGAAACTGTATAGGTGAAAGAAAATGTAACATCATTGCAGATGATGAAAACTACTCAGATTTCTTTTTTTTTTTCCACACAACTTATCTTCAGAGTCCAAGGCTGCTCAGTTTGAACTTTGGTGTGTGAATTATCAAAGTTTATTTTTTTTCCTGGCTGAGGTGAAACATTTGTAACTTTAGGCCTGAGTTTTGATGGCTTCTCTTCTGCCTGTGTGATAAACTGTTCAGTGACAACGTTTTTGCTGTTTTTTTTTTTTTTTGGCAAAAAGTCACAAAATTAAGTTTACATTCTGCTCCTATAAATGAACAAACATCGCAGAGCTCCCAACCGTATTGTTTTAAAGAACTAACCAAGACAAATGTTTTTTTTTTTTTTCTACGAGTCAAGCAATTATAACTTCTAAAAGTTGACTTTATGGATCTTGTGTCTTTAAAATTTTGAAACAAGTCAAACAAACAAATCCAAGTCAAGACTGAATGAACGCTACTCGTTTTAAAATCATTTTATGACACAAGTCTTACTTTGCAAACAAGACTTTTTTTAACCAGTATGGTAAAAGTGCAAACACGTGCTTTTGTTTGCGTAGTGTTCGTGTGCGTCCTACCGTTTCCATGAATGGTCTGACGTCACAACGTTTCCATGGCTTTGGGCTGCCTACATGACACTTGGTCTCCAGGACATCCAGGTCCAGATAATAGACATTTCCTGCAGGTCCCTGTTGTCCACAAATGCACAAACAAGTACAGACAAAAGAAACACACTTGTGTTAAATAATTATTTTTTTTTCACGCTACCATCACAGTACATGTGCTGATGAATATATATAAAGTCTTTTGTCTTTTGCTCAAATACTCATTAAATAACTCTTCAGAAACAGCTCTGTGTTATAGCACTTTGTAGAATATTGATTTTGAGCTATAACCCTGAAATCAATGGCAACACTTTAGGTTATGAAGTCAAATTGAGCCTGTTAAAATGTGATCTATCCCCTCAGGCCACCGCAGCCTTCAGCAGCATCAAGTTCATAAACTCAGCTCGTCCCGGCAGCTCTGAGCAGATATGACCTGCTCTTTAATAACAGTCACTTCAGTCCTAAAGGACGTTTTTATGAGGCATGAAAGAGGCTAGCTTGTCATTTTAGGTCATAAATTTTGTACTTTTATTTTATTTGAACCGTTAATAAAAGCAGCGTTAATGTTAACAAATAGATTTCACACTAATTTTCCAAGCTTTTTTTTTTTCCCCTGGACCATTTATATAGTTTTAACATTTTTTTTAACCAATGTGTTCTTTTGTTAAATTTCATTACAATGTCTCCAGACAGAATCAGCCCGTGACTTTTTAAAACACATTTTTCGTGTGTCTAACCAAACGAGATTTTTCACAAGGGGTTCCTCTTGCTTGGCGAGTGACTACAGCTGGTTTGATTACTGTATTTTTTCAGACTATAAGGCACACTTAAAATCCTTTAATTTTCTTAAAAATCGACAGTGAGCCTCATAATGAGGTGCGCATTATGTATTAATTCTGGTTTTGTTAACTGACCTCAAACAAATTTTGTGTGGTTATTGTGAATGAGTTGAATAAAGTTTGACTTATCTGTTTTTTTTTTTTTTGGCTTAATGCGCCTTATGTATGAAAACAGACACGTTCATTGATATTGCGCCTTATAATCCGAAAAATACAGTAATCAAAAATCCCCTATATCTATTCTTTGGCACACCATCAATAGCCTTTCACTTCCAATAATGCCAAATTTCATGGCAAACTCCAGAATTTATCTCTGCACTCACCTGAGCATGCAGGTGGACATTTGCAATTCGATTCAGGGCAAACTTGTAGCCCTCGGTTCGATCCTCGTTGATGTAGGTGGCAGCCAGGCGAGAGAGTTTCTCCACCGCTTTGTCATTACAGGGGATGGGAGCAAGCTCAACGGGCATCAGCAGATAATCTTCCCCATGCACATGCAGAGATTGGAGAGACAGCAGAGGAATTAGCAGTAAAAATGTACCGATGTCCATGGTGACAGAGGTTTGAAGGACATTGACAAACAGAGCTGCACGGATGTGAAGTTTGTTCTCTTGTGTTTGCCTTCAATCCAGAAAATGACTTTTGGAACGAAAACAGGACAGAGATGTTGAAATGAAGCCAAGGACAAAGTTTATTTGATGACAGGGGGTTAATATTTGTGAATGAATTTGCCTGCGGTTCATTAAACCTCCTGGACAGGAGAGAGTGAAGGTCAAAACTGTCATTTATGGTTCTCTTTGCAAACGTATTGTAGATTTAGTGCTGTTTCACTGCCAGTGTGGGAACTCGAGATGTATCAGGTGTTTTTATGTGGATAAACTCATTAGATTAGTGTTTCACAGTCCTTCTCCTTGGTACTCCCTGTCCTGCATGTGTTTGATGTACTCCTGTTACACCTCATTTAAAGGGGCTTGTTGTAATGTCATGAAGATGGTCAGAAATAAATCTAAAACCAGATCATATTAGAACAAAATAGCATTTCATATATTTATGTTTGTTAATTGTATGAAAACTTTGTGAATGTCTTCCAATCACTAAATGCCTGTTTTTTTTAATCTACAGAAACAGCCGAATTGACAAAGTATTTCAACAATGGCAACTTCTATGGAAATGGTGTTTTGAGGTTGGTTCCCTCATTTCATCTTTTTTTGTGTATTTAGCAGTTAATTTGTGATTATATTTCTATCTGGTTGGATTCAGTTGATTGTTTTGTTTACACCAACTACAGTTGGGTTTTCTACACATACATTTGGATGGTTTGCAAACTATCTTAAAGATAACAACTCAATAAATCTTAAAGCTAGAACCAAGGCTGTCCAGTTAGAAGGTTTTTGTTCTGGAGTTCAATTTATTCACTAGGGGGTACCACAAGGTTCTGTACTGGGCCCTTTGTTATTTATATTGTACATTAATGATTTTGGAAAGGATATTTCGTACGCAGCAATTCATTGTTATGCAGATGACACAGTCGTATATTGCTTTGCACCTACGCCCTCTGAAGTGTTTGCATATATGCAGAATGCATTTAACAGAAAACAACAACAACTTTGTTAGCTTCAACTTGTTTTGAATACTGACAAAACAAAGATAATGTTTTTCAGCAACTGAACATCAGCAAGGTCAAACCAGTCTCTCATCACCACTGGTGATGGTCAACAAATTGAACTTGTATCTACGTTCAGATATCTGGGATTTTTTTTTATTGATGATGAATTGTATTTTAAAGCACATAGTCAGTTTACTGTAAATACATAAACTGAAGCTTTTACTTGGATTTTATTTTCAGAATATAAATCCTGCCTTTTTTTTAGGGTAAAACAGAAACTGGTGGAGTCAACTTTTCTTCCATTATTGTCTATGGTGATTACATGAACACCTCTGCTCATTGTCTTCACATGCTGCATATCGTGTATCATGACACTTTGTTTTATTACAAATTATGGAGCCATAACTCATCACGGTCTCTTGTATGCTAAGGTAAAATGGCCATCTCTGCATGTAGGTCGGCTTGGCCATTGGTATGTTTTGATTTACAAGGCTATTTTTAAGTTGACAGCACCTTATCTGTCATCTTTGTTAATTTTAAACAACAAGACCTACAGCCTCCAGTCTCAAGACTTTTTAAATTTTAGCGTTCCTCGTGTCAGAACAGAAAGGGGGAAGAAAATCTTCAGCTTTTCTGCTTCAACCTCATGGAACAGTTTGCAATCAAACCTTACCATACCATACCATTTTATTTATAGAGCACATAAAACAGCGACAAGGCCAACCAAAGTGCTGTACATACAGAAAAACAGGCATCACACAAAGAAATATACAAAATGAGGTAAATCAGAATATAGACATAAAAATGATGCAGATAATAAATATTAATTCATTCAACCTTTATTTAGACAGGTAAATCCCACTGAGCCTCGAGGACTCATTTACAAGAGACCTGATATGACTAACCAGTGTGGAGCATACAGGTTCAAAACACAGATCATCTGGTGTTGAAAGCTACTGAATAGTAGTGGGTTTTTAAACGGGATTTGAAAACAGAGAGGTGAAGGCCTGTCTGACAAGCAGCGGTAACTCGTTCCAAAGTCCTTAAACTTAGAACACTATCTGAATGTACAAAGTATTTAATACCATGATATATCCCATTATGTTCAAGTTGCAGAAGTGCAATTGTTTGAGTCATTTGTTTTATTATAAGTCTATATTTATTGTGACTATGTGTTGTAAGTGAGTGGTTACAACACAGTTTTTGCATTCAGGAGCGTGAACTTTTCAGATTTTATGACTGCAATGCCAGCTGATGACCAGCAGGAGGCACTGTGTTCCTGGTCTATCAGAACTGGGTTAATGATTCACTAAAATCCACCAACTAATTACTGTCAGCATAAGTCTTGTCTTGTGGCTCTGATCTTGATGGGTTCTGTCTTAATTTTGTTGACAAACTCAATTTGACTATTTGTGGTAAATGGGCAGCATTAACGATGCAAGCTCTTCCTAACAAATGTTTACAAAACAATTGGGATCAATTTTGCATGAATGAGATGTTATGTACAAAATGTTTATTGTATATATTTTAATATCCATGGCGGATATCAGTGAAGCAGACATGGCTGCCTGTGCACTTTCATAGCAGTCCGTTTGGTTTCACTGTTCATGACAAGATCGATTAATGTCGGTGACTGCAGCTCAGAGCAGACTGGCAACAAACACTTTCCCTTTTCTCAGTCTGTCTCTTCCTCACACACATTTGTTTCCTTGTATTCAGACAAAAACAATAAGGATTAAAGGGCTAGCATTCCTTGAAGGAATGCATGTCACCTGCCACATTTCTTGACAAAGTTTGAGACAAAGATTGTCTGGTGGTGAGACGTCACATGACTGTAATCTCATGCAACATTGTGTAATCTCATTGTGTTTAAGTTATGAATGACTTCCAGATTTTAGCTCAGACTCTGTCAAGCTGACTAAATTAAAGCCACTTTTCTGTTGGTGAGGTAACAAATTTTCCCTTGCACACGTCGCTCCGCCCTATAAGTCGCATTAGTCCAAAGATGTCTAATAAAGTGGAAAAATCCATAAATGCGTCACTTTGCCATATATGTCGCATCTATTATGCATCACCGCTGATGTGTCGTATTTGTTACAAGTCACCACTGACAACCCGGAAATGTGGGCCGGTATTGTGCCAAAAATCGATTGGCTGCCAAATGACGGCCACGGGGGCATGCACAGGAGGACTTTAACAAGAATTTAACAAGATTAACACTTAAAACAATTATTTGTTTGCTCAAATTTATTGCAAATGTGTGTCTCAGTCTAACTTTTGTTTACTAAATGCACTTTGACGGTCAAATCAGCTGCACTTTCATAAGCCGATACGCGGAAACATGAACACACAGAGGGCGATTTGCTGTGCATTTCTGCGAAATTTAACAAGATAACCACCTAAAAACAATTATTTGTTTGTGCGACTTTAAAGTAAAAAGGTGCGTCTCAGTTGACCTTTTACTTAATAAATGCACTTCAGTTGTCAAATTAGCTGCGTTTCGCTTTGGTGGCGCAGCGAAATGAAGTTGATTTGACAGTTGCTCCAGGCAGACGACAGTGGCAGTCTATGGCAAGCCGATGGGGCATTAATAGCCACTTTTACCCATAACATGATACAACGGCATGCCATACTTTCAAGTGCCATCTAGTGGCTGAAAATGGTAGTGTTCAATGTTTTCAGTCAGAATGAATGAAAACGGTCATATCACAGCCAAAATTTGTTTTATAAATATGGGAAAAAATAACTATAAATCGTCACTTTTACATATAAGTCACAGGGCATGCAAATTATGCAAAATATTGTGACTTTTTGGGTGAAAACTACAGTTAGTTTGCTGTAGTGGACATTTTAGATGAGCTCCGAAAGTTGTAAATGTACAAAGTACATCAATAACTTTCTGAAAGATTCAATAAAATGCAAAATGCATCCAGTGGATCATTAGATAAAGTTGATAACAGACAAACAGACACGGGCAAAAACATAATCCTAACATTAACATAAACAACATTTCCTCTTGCTGAACTCTATCTCATTTTTTGTGGAAAGTTCACATTGTACCACTGTAAAACAATAAAGTTGCTGCACATGCAGTCTTCTGCTGCCAAGCATCTTTAAAATATATTTTTAAATCCCAGAAACTCAGGTTTGTGCTTTTATCTGATGTGTAATCAGGAGGTCGGTTTAATTCAAAACACAATAGAGTGTTAAATGATTCAGAAGGTGGGTTTTGAGAGGTTCATTTGCACGAGCAGGAGCCTCACTATCAGCGAGATGTGAGAATGTGAACGTGATACCATTAAGAAATAAGGTAAACAGAAGTGGTGTGGGGAGAGCTTTGTTAGGAGCTGGCATCGCTCCCATCCTGGCAGAACTCCACGTGTAGAAAACAGGAGTGAGAAGAAGAAATGAGGCAGAAAGAGAGGGGGAACGATGGAGCGTGGAGAGCAGGAACAAACAGGTGTGTGGGACAGGTAAACATAAAGGAGGGAGAGAGGTGGTCCTGCACCTCAGCTGTAGTCCTGGTCAAAACTGCTCACCGAATCTCAATTTACATGAACACAGTTCTGAAAATCTTTAAGAAAATAGCATTGTTCAAAACTTTACAGTATTTTTTTGTTCTGGTTATGAGAAGCCAAACTCTTAAGATTTAAAATAAATACAGAAAGAAGAAAAAAAAAAGTTTTTCTACTTTCTCACTCTTATTGGCCCATTTCTTGCTTACCCAACTATTTTCAGACTTTTCATTAACTTGAATCATTCAAACATCCAGTATAAACGGCACCCATTAACATCTAAACTTTTAATTTTGATTTTATACCAGTACAAAACAGATATTCACCCTGTCTGCAGGTAGTTCTAGAAAGGGGTTTAAAAAGCACATTGTCAAACCTAAAATGTTATTTTTGCACCAACAAGGTGATTTCCAAAGAGATACAAATACATGTATCATGAATTTATTTTAATGATATCTGATGGAATTTTGACAATGAAAAAGAAAAAGAAGCGGTCATGCACCTGCCCTCCTCCAGAGTGTCTTGTTTCACCAGTTCATCTCTCATCTGAATGTTCTGGTTCCACATCTGACACAGACCTTAATCCATGGAGCATTGAGTCATTTCTGACTGTTACTCATTACACATCAAGGTTGCTCAAACGTTAGCTGAACCAAGATTTGAACCCTGAACCAATAAAGTCCAACACCCACCATTGTCTCATATTACAGTACATATCCAGAGAGATATGATAAATAAAAACAAATAAATTCTTATGTTCGGTGGCAAACTAACGGTGTTTTTTAATAATGACCCCAAAGACTGACGAGACAGACTCAAGGTACAAAATAGATAAGTGAGTTTTATTTACAGTGCTTGAGGAGATTTTCTGGCTGTACAAGGAAGAAAGGGAATAAAAAGGTGCATATGGTTGTTTTCAGAGATCTTGAATGAAAATAATTGTTGATATTGTTCTTACCAATGTTGTAGTCTACGCGATACACAGGCATACGGAGTATATCCACTAGAAAAGCTTAAGAATTTCAGTATACCCACTAAAAGTGCCCAATGATACATGACGTATCATTAAGCACGTGTTATTGACACATTAAATGGCAGTTAAACACTTCCATAACAATCTATAGGTATGTAGCGCTTAATTATACAATAATTCGCTGGCTAAGCGAATGTAATAAACAATACTTCTGTACTTTTTACTTAATACTTGAACATGTTTTGCTTTGATACGGTTTTATAAATTATGTAACATGTTTTTAATAAAAAGCCAACTATTGTACAAAGTTTGTTGTTCATTTATTCAAATATAAGCAGAGAACTTTAGAAATGTTCAATATGCTTAACAATAAATTGACGATTACATTGTACTAACCAGTGTACTTTGGTTTCTAAGCACAGTATACGGACCGACCGCGGTAAAGTTAGTTTTACGTTGACATTGGACATTTGCGCTCCGTAGCTTCAGCGGTAATGTAAAACTAACTTTACCACGGTATACCTACTACAAAAATGTAGACTACACAAAATATCAAAAGGTTAATCACAATTTCTCAAGGAATTAGTTTTCGGCTGTCACTTAGTTTACCAAAGACAACATAATGTTCCAACAAAGGATGAACGCCTGATAAGGGTTTAAGTAGTTCAGGAGAAGTCGTCGGAATCAGACGCAGGCGTGGCTGGGTGGACGATTGGGATGAATGCCAGGTGTGGGGAAAGTGATTATGGCTGAGAAAACTAGGAATCTTTTACAAACATTGCAAGTAACACAAACTGGTTTTAAAAAGCGTAGTTATTGTGATGATTTCAAACAGTTTCAGTCATGACTTAAGAAACAGCCCGTTTACTTCCATGGGGTGTGATGTCATGCCAGGAAACGAATCATGCGAGGCCACCAGATTAATATTGCTCACGGCTGGAAGCAGCTGCAAAGATGGGCAGTCCCATGGAGAAAACACCACCAACCCCTATCCTTTGTCACTCCCACCAAACAAACACCGCCTTTTTTCTGACTGAGGTCCAAAGTTGTCAACACCAACAAAAGCAACGGAAAAAGACAAAACATTAAGGGAGGTGGTAACAGAGACACAGCGAGAGCTGGAGTGAGTAATGAGAATTGAAAAATTGGTGATTATGGTGTTTGGATTTTAGATTTAGGGTGCGGTGTAGAGTTTAATGTTTGGCGTAGTCAGTTTTAGTGTGTTTGAGTCCAAACAAGGCAGTTTTTGAACGTGACTTTGGAGTTTCTGTTTGAGGTGTGGAATAAGCTGCAGACCCAGAAATGGACGGAGCCGCAAAGTCAGAACTGACAGAGTGAGGACATTTACAAGGAAGTGAGTGATTCGCTATTTGTTTTAGAAGAGGAAAGAGAGGAAGCGAACACTAAATGTCACACTCTTGCCCGTGAATACACACTCCTGCCTGTGCACAGTCCCTGGCCTGATGTCATCAGCCTTCGATAATTTTTGCTCATGTGCTCGAGTGGTTCCTTGACTGGTTTGTTTGTTTAAGGTTTTTTAAACGTTTGCATGACCTGAATGCAGAAAAACAAAAAAAAGGCATTCTTTGGGAGTGATGGAGGGGTGGAACAGAGATTAGAGAAAGTGAGCCTGTGATCAGGAGGTTGCTAGTTCGACTCCTCATCTTGCCATGTGGGTGGGAAAGGTGAATCTACCACACCTGCCTCCACCCTTGTTTGTTCCACTCTGGACCCTGGGTGGTCGCTCAGTGATCTCTACTTGCGTCAGGAAAGGCATCTAATGTAAAAAAATAAAATAAAAAAAAATTACCAAGCATTTCCTGAGGAAACAAAGCAACTGTGCAGGTAGAGCATACATGGAGCACATATAGCCCCTCCACTTTTCATACACAGAGAACAGTTCTGTTAAGAAATGACAGAGTTGGAACAGTTTGGTCATACCTTGAAAATAGCAGCTCTTATGACCAGATGTCACATTCAGACTAGGAATTGTGAATGACTCACAATTGACTTGTCACATTTGACTCTTGTCAAATTGTAGCTCATCTGTAAAACTGACTGAGTTGTTGGCTAAGGTGGAACAGTTGTGGCAGCCATCTTCAGCACTTTGGTTGGCCTTGTTCTTGTCTTTAAGTGCTTTATAAAAAAAAGTGGTATGGTATTTTGAATTCATACTACGGATGCACAATATTATTGGCACGGTATCGGTGTCGGCCTGTATTAGTGTTAAAGTTCAATATTGGACATGAGCCATTTCATCAAAGTAACTCACCGATATAAAAAAATGAGCTGTTTTTGTATGACAACCCAGTGACAAGGATGCCTGCAGCACCAGCATAACATGATGACGTCACGTGCACCTACCTGATTTCACAGCGGAGAGGAACATTCAAAATGTCGGCGGTGTGGAAGTTTTTTTTTGTTGTTGTTGAGGATATCGGATTCCAAAGATTTTTGGAATATGTTGAGCCTCGTTACATTGTCCCCGGTCTGAGATATTTTTCTGACGTAGCCTTAGTAGAGCTACAATCCATCATTTCCGACGTCATTGAGAAGCTAATAGCCGATAGCACTTGGGTGAGTTTTACCACAGACGGTTCACGCCCCGGCCCCGACAACATCAAAAATTGTGGGTGGGGTAGGTGAAACACCCACACTTGCCCCCACCCTCATTCGCCCCACTCTGGGCCCATGAGCAAGGTCCTTAACCCCCACCATGTGCTCCCTAAAACAGGTCTCTCTTGAAAATGAGTTCTCATGGCTCAATGAGATAAACCTGGATAAATAAAGGCTAAATGAAAAAAAAAAAAAAAAAAAAAAAA
>NC_056500.1:13757649-13770196 GCF_014905685.2 Nematolebias whitei
AAAAAAAAAAAAAAAAAAAAAAAAAGTTAGCCCCGTTAGCATGATTAGTCTTCCAGCACAATGGATAGACAAAAACTTTGAACTTAAAAAGTCTGTCCTTCATGCACAAGAGAGCAGAGCATCCCACACTGCAGCTAGGACCCTGGAACAAGCCTCCACAAGTGAGACAGCATCGCAGGTGACTAATGCTAATAAATAACATTCAACACTTTTCAATTAATATAAGTTAAGGTGCTATGCATATCATATGACCGTTACTGAATATATGCCACCAGCTCAAACAGCTGTTACACAGTTTTTGTAGCAAATAAGATAATTTTCTGACAAAGTATATGAAATATCGGTATCAGTTATCGACCAAAAGTTTTAATATATCGGCATATCGGATATCGGCCAAAAATCCGATATTGTGCATCCCTAATTTATACATCTTGTCAGTTGCAGACTCAGCAATTTACATCTAATGTCAACTTATAGAAAGTTTTATTCAAATCCATCCAGTGGCTCAAGAGATATTTTGCCAACAGACAGATACACAAACATACAGAGACATGGGCAAAAAACACCCATCTTTTGCTAGCGGCAGATAAATTGGGTATTCGTCTGCCAACCCTCATGTTTTTTGTTTTTCTTTTTAAGATTTTATTGCTGAAATTTTTACTTTTTTTTCAGGTTTTACCTCTCATTTTCAGGTTAATTATATGCAATAATATTTGCATGAATATTTCATGTGGGTGGATTTTTTTTTTTTTTTTTTTTTTTACTTTAATGGTGTTACTGGTTACACCTTGAGAGACTCAAATGTTGAACAACTTATTCACATGTAGGGAGTTCTTTTTGCAAGCATCCGTCTCAGAATAATCCGTTTCCATTAATCTGTTTTGCATATTCACTGAAGCAGGTTCACCTCTCAGCAGAGACTCGCTCAGCAGAACAAATTCTTCTAATATCAGGCGAGTAAAAAAAAGAGCTGCCTCAGTGTTGTGTGCATCTTTGTGCGTTTCCATACAAGAGAATGTGAACTGTGTTTGTCTGTGTGCACATTTGACCACGCCAAGCCACAAATCCATGTGTCAGTGTTACCGAGAGCCAGCTGTGCTGCAGTGGAAAGCAGAGGGAGTCTGTGGAGGAGAGATAAGAACGTCAAGGCTGCTCCGAGGGTCTGCTCCACCATCACAACACCAGACCCAACTTAGACAAACCTCCTTTGATGTGAGCACAGAGTAATCTCCTCTCCTGCTCGCTTCAGAGAGGGGCCAGGCTGCAGTGATGCCCTGGCCCTGATACGAAAGGGGCCGCCGCTGTTTACTCTGCACGGCGATACGCCTGGGCCTGGAGACCAGAGGAGAACAAAAGAGGAGAAGCGAGGAGAGGAAGACTTCAGTTGTGATGCAGCCTAAAATAATCTTTTAAAGAGGTTCACTTTGACATGGCTTCAGCCCCGTTTTTCAGAGGATCATTAGTGGCATTTTGGTGCTTATTTTCAGTTCACTAAATTATTTTTGATTTCTTCACCTCATCAGAGACATTATGTAACACTCTCCAGTGAAAAACTGGTTTCTTTTCTTTGCAGCACTTTAAAAATAGAAAAAGGCCCTTTCGGTTCCAGTTTCATTGGATTTGTGCATCCACATCGTCTTGGGGTTCTTCAATATTGTCAAACTCAAATTAATTAATTCGAAAGAACAGGGAGTTCAAGTTCTACCTGATTTATTTTTCTTATTTACGAAGCACATTTCCAATTAATTTTATTTCCTTGTTTACTTTGTGTTTTCTTTTTCTGCAATTAACCTCTGGAATAAACTTCTTTTTTTTAATTTTTTTTAGCAAACTATCTAACAAAGGACACATTAGGTTGACATCTACAACTCATTCTGATTCAAGATGGCTGCTATACCTTAAACTTTATCATTCACAAAACTTACATCCCAGTGAATTTTAGGGATATGGAGATAAAACTTGGTGCATTTGCAGCCGTCTGTCATTCACAACACATATTCAACGTAATAACAAAATCACAAGAGGACAAAAAATAAGGAGAAAAAATGACGTCTATGTGACATGGTGCGTAAAAATACTCGAAGTTACTGATAATGAGCAGGAAACTGCAGAAATTGAATGAGGCACATGTTCAGAGACAAAGTGTGTCTTTTAAACCAAAATCTGTTGGCACTAAAAGCCCAAAGACTGTCAAGAAAATATTTCCAAACCATTAAATGAACAGCAGCAGTCCCGCTAGGTGTCTAATCATGTCCATGGATGTGCATCCAATTCCAGGCCTACAGTCTGCAGCCTGAGCTGGGAGACAGGTTTATTAGAGAAAACTGCAGTTCCTAAGGCTTCTGCTGTCCAGTTTCGAGAGCCTGAACTCAAACGCAACTTTAGCTCATTTTGTTCTTCACTGACAGCTGTGGAACCTGATGTGGTTGTTTGCAGATGTAGCCGCACAGTTGAATGTGTCGTCCAGACGGAGATTATTTTTCTGCTCAAAGCAGCATAAAAAAAAAACAAAAAAAAACTACCATATAAGGATTATAGCAACTTTGGTAAAACAAAAATGTGCATAAGTGTAATCTTTTCTAAATATCAAGGTTTCTTTGTACAGTTTGGCTTTCCGAGAACTAAAAAGATTCAATGACTCCACATGTAAAAGGTAAGGATGTTTATTTAGAGGGGAAGGGTGTTTAAACTGGAAGGATCTGCACAGAGGAAGCTAGGGTATGTATTTCATAATCATTAGAAGGTTTATTTATTCATAATTAGAGGATGCATTGCTTACTGTGTTGGTTTATCTTTTTCAGGATTGGAGGATGGAGGATTCCATTGTTTAAGATGTTGGTATACTGTAAGATTCTCCACAGGTGAGTATGTGTCTTTAGCTGGAGAGAAGCAGTATGCTCCAGAGTGTAGATTAATCCAGTATATAACCCTCATCTGCTCCCCAAACATGTCTCTCTTGAAAATGAGTTCTCGTGGCTCAATGAGACTACCTGTATAAATAAAAGGGTAAATGAAAAAAAATAATTAGTCCTCATCTGCTCACACAGACTCAAGTTCGTGCTGCTGTTTTGGCTCATTGTTTTATGTACCATTAGTGCTTAGAGTATTCTTAGTTTAGTGAATGTAGTATATTCTTAGTTCATAACTCGGAACTTACTGTTTTTCTTTACAGTTTATCTTTTTGTTGGATGTAACTGGGATCCTATGTACATAGTTTCGTCCCACCTCATGCATCACGTGTGGTGTGCATGACGAATAAATCTCTGACTCTGATGTGGTGTTAGAGTGGTTCTACATGTCAGTACATCATCGGGTGGTTTCAGAGAGTAACAAGGTTCTGTAAAATCACTCAAAACAATACAGCAATGTACTGATATTAGAAAATATAATTTGAACTTTTAAATACTTGAGTATTTTTTAAATGCATGTGCTTTTAAATATTTGAGCATTTTCAAAAGTAAATACTTCAGTACATTAACTTGAAGAAACTTTTGACTGAACAACTTTTACTTGTAGTTGAGTAAGATTTGACCATGAGTTTAAATAAAGTACTTTTAAGTATTAGACGTGAGTACTTCAGCCACCACTGTGTTCAGACATTAGCAAGTGGTCTGGCTTCAGTCTTTATGCTTTCTGCTCATCAAGGTGGTTGCCTCAGCTGTGGTTAATTGTAAACACCTGCTGCTTTCGACTGTGAAGAAATGATCAGAGATAGGTACAGAAGAACCAGGGACTGGAACCCTCACAACAAGGTTGAATAAATAAATTCTGGCCACAGCTACCTCATTTTAGGAATCAAAAAATGACTATATCAGCCAATTTTACAAATATTGAGTTAAGATTTGGCATGGTACTAGCTAAGTATCATCCCTCAAAAATACTCTGAGCACTACACATTGTAGACAAGTTTAGGGTGAAACTTTGGCATTAACTGTTAGCATGCACACCGTTTGTCTCATACAAAATTTCTCCTAAACCACCTAAGATTTTAATGAAATTCTCGAAAAATAGACCTTTAGTGCACATGTACAATTCAATAACTTTTGGAGTCATGTCAATTCCAGACGGCTGCCACAGCTAATCAGCCTTGGTAAACACAAAAAGGACCATAACTTAGTCATATTTAAAAATAATCAGCCACAGTTTTAGAAGAGTGTAACTGAGAGTCATTCACAACACACACCCTGAGGGTCATCGCATCTTGCAAGATGTTGCAACGTTATAAGTAATTGCACACAATTTCATAAAATTAAAATGACACTAACTAGTAATAGTTATTTTTCAGCATAAAAAGGATCTTAGTATTAAAAACGAGGCATAAGCATTCCTAGGAATGCTAGACCTTTAGTTATAAAAGGTATTTATCCAGATATTTACATTTAATTCATAAATCTATTACCTCAAGGAGAAAGTGGCAGGACAACTGCACTTATGTTTGAGTGCAAGAAGAATGGTTAAAAAATAAATAGACTGGTTTCTGAGCAGAATCAGTGCTGTTCAATGGTTTCACACTTGACTCAAAGTCAGGTCTCCCAGATGAGGGTCCTGTGATTTACAATAATTCTCTATGTGACCTGACTTGGTGAGGTGCGCACATAAATTCCCAGAGCATTGGCTGATAAACAAAACATATTACTGTGAGAAATGGAAAATCTGGAAATGTAATTCAGCCTCAAAACTTCTGAACACTGAAAGCACGAGGCTTCAATTTGCCTTTCAGGAACATTGCTATCTCAGGGTGTATTATGGAAGCTCCCGAGTTGGAACGATGACGCACAGTGTGAGGGAGCTGCTCAATCACATTCAGTGATTGAAGTGCCATGTGTGGTATTTTGAACTCTGGCTCTCATGATGCATTGCCCTCTCATCATTTTTACCTCTTTGGCCAACACCTAGATGTATCACAGCCAGTCATCTGCTACCTGTTTCCAAGCTGGAAACTGCTGCCAGGTGTGCAGAGGGGAGAAAAAAAAAGAAAATAATGATCTGACCGTAATGTTGCTATTTGGGAAATGTCATAACCTTCACCCGCTCTTTAAATTGCACACATTTCTGTGGGTGCATAAGTTTTCTTTGAATACCTTAAAATGGATTAGTACAACTGCAGAGTGGAACCCTATGAGCAGACTGTTGTCTCTTTGCATAAGTGTCTCTTTGCACTTGTTGCTTTGTTCAAGTTCAAGTAGGTTTACTGTCATTCTCACCCCATGTGGTGCATGAAGTGGGACGAAATTCTGTACACAGAGTCCCGGTTACACACAAAAATAGCAAAAATATGAAAGGTATAAAAAGAAACAGTATGTAAGGATCTAAGATATACACCAAATGAACGCCCAGTGATATGCTAAAATATCTAAAGATACGCTAACCACTAAAACAATGTCAAACTATACAGCATATCGACAGCAGTCCGACCATGAGTCTGTGTGAGCAGACGGGTATGAATGAATACAGCGGCATGAAATAATCAGTTTATGAGATCAGCAGCATGGATAATCAGCAGCACAGATAAGTCACATTTCAAGTCACTAAAGCAGCACTACGGCTCAGTGGTTAGCCCTGTTGCCTCATAGCAAGAAGGTCCTGGGCCCCGGTTGGACCTGGGGTCTTTCTGTGTGGAGTTTGCATGTTCTTCTCGTGCTTGCATGGGTTTTGCTGCGGGTACTCCGGTTTCCTCTCACAGCCCAAAAGCCTGCATGTTAGGCTGCCTTCAGATCCAGGCCTCCCTTGCAAAAGAGATCTGTGATCTCAATGGGATTTGCCTGGTTAAATAAAGGTTAATAAAATTTTGCCAATTAAATCAGTGTGTTTGTGTGTGGAACGGAGAATGAGAGAGGTTTCTACTGAATTATTAAGTCTATGCATGACCTTGCCTAACCAACAGGGTATCAAACTCATGACAACTACAACTTTCTCAGCCCAGAAGCCTATTTGTACACCCATACAGACTTCTTTGATGTTGGCACTGTAAAGCACGACTTACTCACCCCGGAGGAGCAGCCTGGCACACAGAGGAGGCTCATGATATCTCAGCCAGGTTCTTTCTGTGTGTGTGTGTGTGTATGTGTGTGTGTGTGCGCATGCATTTACACTTGACAATGTACGTGTGTTAGTAAAGGAATGTGTATTTAAGTCTGTGCAGACTCATCCACGATTAGGTTTATAATGAACATACATTATTTTAGTTTTTATATTTTTTCGTCCCCTTTTTGTCCATCTGCTCCAACGTCTGTGCTGCTGTCTCTTTTTTTCTGTTTTAAAGAAATCTTCACGCTATGAAATTTCCTTTAGCAATAAAAAAAAAAAAAAAAAAAATTGTAACTTCATTTTTATTCCTCACCATTTTTCTCCAGCAGTTTTCCTCTTCTATTGTATTTCTGTGTTTGCTGTTAAACCACTGATCCAGTTGCCTGCGTCGTTCTTCATCGGTCGTCTTTACTGTATATCCAACAGACTTGGTCTGTGCTTGGCAACATGCCATCTCAATTATCTTTTACTCACTTTTTCCAGAGTAATCTTTTAATCTTACTGCTTTTCACCAGTTTCAATGCAGTCCTTTAAAACCACTTAACATTCAATGTTTTATTTCTGTAAAAATGTTCAAAATGCCTGTTTTCTTTGTCTCTGACACATAAACTTACATTAATGTATGTGTTGCATTTTTTTCCAAAACTGGTGTTGAAATGAGCATGCATCTCATGGTCGACCATTAAAATCAGAGAAAACCAGGATCAGTATATCTTCAGGATCCTATTTTTTTGGTAAAAAACCCCAAAACAAAACAAAAAAAACCACAGAGGTTGATGCAGATTGTCCACTTTGCTTGATGCGGGGCTCAATCTTCAGTTTGTATATACTGCATCTGCTCGGTGATCTGGCCTTTTTAATGTCTTTTCACCTTTTTTTCTTTTTATGATTTATTCTTGATTGTCTGTAGTTTTAGTCAGCTGGGGTGATTTAGTGATTGTTCACCTGTGGCTTATTGTCACAACTCTTCATCACCCTCCTCCATGCTTCACTAGATGCCAGTTTTTTTATGGTTTTTTTTTTTCTGTATCTCAGACTGATCTTAAAGCTCCCACGCTTGGGAAAGCTGGCAAACATCAGTTCTGGTTGTGCGGCTGCAAATCCAGGCAATGTGAATCGAACTGAACCAAAATTTCCACTTTCATTTAATCACACAATTAGGCAAAGACATTTACGGGAAGTCATAATGGCCCAGCAGGGTGGTAAAACAATCTTTCATTCATCTCTGCTCTTTATCTTTTTATCACCAGGTGGTAAACATTTCTCAGCTCGGTTTGAGTAAACATGATGGCCCTGAAAGAATGATCAGAAAATGAAGAGAGATAACTAATTTGTTCCAAGAAGCAGCACGTGGAAAACGAGAATGAAAATGGAAGTGATTAAAAATGGAATTTTCTATAAGTGTCCTCATGTCTTATGTCAATTAAACCATGGGAGACATTCAGCCAGCCAAGATGAAGGACTTTTAGTTTGCTGATGTGCTGCATTCATTTATAGCATCAAATATTCTGCATCATTTCCACCTCTATCTGCTCCATCTCAAAGTCCAAATCACAAAGTAAATAATGCTAATTAAATAGACCTATTGAGAACAATTTGAACTCTTTTTGCTTCAGATTGTGGTTATTGTGACTCAATATGTGGCCTTTGCCACAAAGACAGAGAAATGGCAGCGATGAAGAGAAACACATTTCTAGAAGCTCTGGATCAGAACAGATTGGGTTTGAGGCATTCATCAGAACTCCAATATTACAATGTGATGGCATGAAATGGGAACTATGTTTGTGGTAGCCTTCCCAAGCCATATTAATGTATTGTTAGTGTATGAAATGGTGGCATTGTTCATTTCATTACATTAAACTGGTACTTGTATACACATTATTTGCTGACATAATGAAAAACACTTTCCAAGTAACAAGCAATCCTTTTTTTGTACTGTACTAACTTGTAAAATTATGTCATAATATAATTAAACACAACAACAACAACAACAACAACAACAACAACAACAACAACAACAACACAAAATAAAATGTTTTTGGTAACCATCACTGCTTTCACTGTTACTTAAAATGAATCAAATGGTGCTTTAGGTTTGAGTTACAGAAATCATTCTTAGTTTCAGATTCACAGCTTTAACATGCATCCCTTCCCTCCACCCCTCTGTTTTTTTGTAAAGGGTGCATAGCGCAGGTTGCACTTTTCCTGCAGTTTTATCCCCCCTCTAAGATATAATTGCTATGAGAATATGGCAAAAAAATTTGCCATAATTGTGTGACACAAACAGTCCTGGTCTTTAAAAATTAGTCAGTGCTTGTCAAAGTGGTAATTTACCTAAAATGGACTGTTTATGTTCTTCACGCTTGCCCAGAAAATCATTTAATTTAGGCCAATTAAGCTATTTGGTATTTAGTTGGCAGCTCAGTTGGAAGCACCTATTCTCCTTTGGGAAAGCTGTGCAAATTAGACAGATGCGCAATCTTAGGTTTGCCATTAATAAGCCACAGCCACAATCCCTTAGGGAATCAGGCTCTTATAGATTCCTCTGAGGATGCTCTGTGTTCTCATCATCAAAGAGAAGACATGGCATTTTAGGGAGAGAGCTTATGGTAAAAGCTGTTAGGATCTGTCTTTGATAGCTTGGTGGTCAGTGCCCTAGTCTTATAATCCTGATGTTGCAGGCTCAAGCCCAGCTCTTGTCAGGAAGGGCATCAAACTTTAAACAATTGCTAAATCTGCGAGTTTGCTTTGTGGCAACTCCTGCAGAAGGGAGCAGCCAAAAACAGATATGGCAGAAACTGAAGTGAAAATGTAGCTCGAGGAAGATTGTAGCGATCGGACTCTACCAAGGCTTCAGTGAGCCAAAAAGGATTTCCAGGTATTCATAAGATCCCAGTGGGGTGTAAACACAATCTGCTATGCAGCTTTCTTCTTTATTCACAACAGGTGGCTCATCGGTATCTCTAGCTTAAGAGAGTGACATAAATGTTACCTTCAGAAGGTGTGCTCGTGGGTGTCTGTTACCAACCGGTAGCAGACTATTTACTCAGATTTTTAAACTTCAGTCATGTGCATCATCACTATTTTACATGGTCCTCCAAGAAGAAATAAGGCTATTTATCATGAGAAACCAAAATGTGTCTCAGTATGTCTGCAACCAAGTGCAACCCATTTCTTTTTCATTCATTTAACTTGTATTTTTTACAGGTTAATCCCACTGAACCTCGGGGATTCATTTACAAGAAAGACCTGATTTTAGCAGAGTGACAACAAAAGTAGACAACAGTAGACAATCATAAAAGGAAGCATATAAATTGAGAAGAACAAGTGAAAAAAATGGCATTGAAAAACGAAACAAACAAAAAAGAAAAACAGCTTGTTTGTAAGGCGATGTAGGATACTAAAAACAGGAACGTTTGTATTGTTTTTTTGCTAGGAACTTATCAGATGTTTGAAGCCAGTTAGAGAGGTCAAGATCAAGAGCTTTAGATCTTTTTGCAAGATATTCCAGGAAACAGAAGCGGAGTAGGAGAAGGCCCTTTTGCCTAGTTTGGTCCACACTGAGGGAACACTGCAGGTAATAATGTCCTGAGAGCGCACGCTGCTGCTGCACTCATGCAGTGATATGTAGGAGGAGATGTACGACGGCAACAGACCAAGAAGTGATTTAAAGATGAAATGTACCAGTGAGAGAGTCTGCGTGAAGTTAATGATGTCCAGTTAACCAGTGAATACAGGGTGCAGTGGTGGGTGCGATAGTTACAGCCAGTTATGAATCTTAGTGCACAGTGATAGACAGCATCCAACATCTGCAGGGTGCTTGTAGGAGCGTTCATGTAAATGTCACCGTAATCAATGGAGGGAAGGAAAGTTGCAGTTACAAGGCGTTTCCTAGTGTTCAGAGTTAGACAGGATCCATTTCTGAAAAAAGAAACCCAATTGAAACTTTCAGTTTATTTACTAGGTTTTCTACGTGGAGCTTAAAAGAGAGATGTGAATCAACCAAGATACCCAAATATTTGTAGGAATTGACAAACTCAATAGGGACACCATTCAAGGATAAAATCGAAGGAAGAACAGCTGAGACCGACTTCCTGTTTGACAAAAAGCATCCCTTTGGTTTTGTTGACATTTATGACAAATTTGAGACAAAACAAATCTGACTGGATGATGTCAGAAGTGGATTGCAAAAACTGTAAAACCTTAGCAACTGTTTTAGCTCGACAATAAGCAACTGTCATCAGCATACATGGTGCAATGGTCTTGCACCCTCATGGCAGATAACCAAGTGAACCAATGTTTCTACACTTTCTCTTTTCCCATCACTGATCTGGGTACGTCTAAATTAAACCACAATGTGACTGTAACCCACTGCTTGTCTGAATAGCAGAATATTTAATTGATTTTCCCATTATTGCTACATATCTCATGGTTTTAGTCTGCAGGAGCTGTGTGTCGAGTGTTTTTACTTTATTTTATACAGAGTGTGTGAAAGTTTAAGTGCAGGAAAAAATTCCAAGTTGTGGTATTTTTCTTTTGTATTGTGTTTTGTTTCTATTTCTGCTGCAGGGGTAACAATGCTTTGTGCTGTTCTGTTGAGTTTGAGATCTCTGAGCACTGTTTTTGTCAGAGATGCTTCAGAGGTTGGTACAAATGGGTTTTACCTGCAATCAGTACCATAAGGTTACTGTTCTACACAAATCAAAAGTTTTAGCTGATATCAAGCTGAATACCTGAAGAGTTACAGATTGTGCCTGGGTTTAGAGCATAAAAAGAACATCCACTGAGTCAGGAGAGTTAAAAACTACAAGGTTTTCCACCTTTCTCTCACATTAGCTGGATCGATCCCAAGTGGACGTTTGAATGAAAATGTTTTTTTTTTTTTGTTTTGTTTTGTTTTTTAGCAAAATAGAAATTCAGGTCGCAGCACTACTCCCGCACAGTCTGTCTTTTTTCCATGACAAACTCTTTGCCTGGCTGCCTCTGACCAACTATCTGCCTGATTGCACTCCCTTTCCCTCCTCCTCTGCCCATCAGATCCGTGTTGCTCACAGGCAGAGAGGGAGGATGTGTGAAAAGCTCCTGCAGAGACAGCAACCCCAGGAAATGCCAGCCAAAGAATGACTGAAACAAGGAAAGTGTGTCTGCTGGGTGCATGACTACGTGCGAGCGTTCATGCAGTTGTTGGTGTGAAGTTCTCTATGTGTGCATGTGTGTGTGTTACATGTCATTCCTCTTCCTCTACTTTTTCACCGTCTGATTTTCTTCACTTGAATGAGTTTGACAGTGTTCTAATGCATGGCAGGAATATCAAACCGTGTTGTTCCTGCTAGAAATATGATGCCATGTTTGGAGGCATCAGAACACACAAAGCCTCCAGATTTAGGGGGGCACCTAAAGCAAATGAGCCATGTCCGGAGACACATGGGCAACAACTGAAACAGGATGATTTAATTAACTTTAAATGACTTCCCCTGACAGTATATTTGATTCTCGATCATGTTCATTTATTTGTGTATTGTCCATTGATTCTGTGTCCTGTCGTTTTCTGATTGTTTCAGACAACTATTGCTGTCAAGATGTTGGAGGTTAATCATTTGGTGGGACTGTAAGCATCCAGGGAATGACTGACATAGCTCATGAACATCACATTCAGTGGAAATAATAAACCCAAGATGCAAAGCCCAAACTGGAAAGACTTGAAGATTTTAACTAACTAACTAAATAAATAAAATACAATTAAACTTAAAATTAATTTAATTACAGAAGAAAACAAAAAAAGTGACATGGCAGCAAAAAAAAAAAAAAAAAAATCACTTTAAGACTCAAAGGAAACATGAAATGACTAAAGCGCAACACACGGATGAGGAAGTGACAGAATGACAGAATTTAAAAAACACTAATGAATGACAATGACACACGCCTGAGGAAGACGAGGAACAGGTGAGAGTGGGAGAGTGTGACAAGTTACAGAATTTAAAATGTCCAGAGTTTGTTTTATTTTGTTGTTGTAAAAGTCACCTTAGCCATCACTGATACAGAATATATAAGCTTTATTTCAAACTATAGAAATCTTTCAGCTGCATGTCATACTTAACTGAAGTTATGTATGGGGTGCCGTTTGTAAAGTTACACAGTCAAATAATTACATATATATTTTTGGTTTATTTAGCCTTTAATAAGAAAAAAAAAGTCCCCCCCCCAAAAAAAATCATGTTATTCGTACATTTATAAATGTCATAGTTCCAAACTAAATATTTAACTTGCAAGTTAAATATTTTAGTTTGTAAACTCTCACCTAAATATTTAACTTGCAAGTTAAATATTTTAGTTTGTAAACTCTCACCTAAACATTTAACTTGCAAATTAAATATTTTAGTTTGTAAACTCTCACCTAAACATTTAACTTGCAAATTAAATATTTTAGTTTGTAAACTCTCACCTAAACATTTCACTTGCAAATTAAATATTTTAGTTTGTAAACTCTCACCTAAACATTTAACTTGCAAATTAAATATTT
>NC_056500.1:13770596-13804897 GCF_014905685.2 Nematolebias whitei
ATTTTTTTATTTTAATTTATTTATTTTTTTTTATTAAAGGCTAAATAAACTAAAATATTGATGTTAATTTTGACTATGTACCTTTAAAAATGGCACCCCATAGTTTTGCCGCCATTCGACCACGGCCTTCAAAGCCGGCTCATTTATTTTCAGGTGGAGAGAAGACTTGTGCCGACATGAATGACATCTGAGAAGAATAACGTTTTACCATTTAATTTCTATTAAGGCAGGAAAAGTTACAGGCCTTCAGCGCTGGGCTCGACGAGCGATCCGGATGTTGAAGCCCAGAAAAATAACAAAACCCTCTCTTAATCTGGCAAATGGCTTCAGAAGTCTGACTGACTTCCTGTTTTTCTCTTTAACACCAACATCTGATTATGTAACAGCTATAAGCATTGAATCAAAGCTTATAGCACCCCCCCCCCCCTTCATTTACATCCACAATAACTGTCTATGAAAGTAAAGAAGCACAAGATCAAGAGTATTTTTATGTTTCTTTGAAGTTAAATATATATTTTTGATTATTATTATTATTATTATTTTAATTTTTAAACAGTTAAAAGAGTTAAGTTTCAACAGCTACCAAGTGCTGTCCATCATCTTGACATCCAATACTTTTGTCCAGCAGCTGAAGCGAAGAGCAGACACTTCACGGTGATCTTTCACCCGTCACTGTGGACACTTAAAGTGATGTATTTGTCATCCAATTCACAAGTGCTCTTTTGAAGGTGCTGCAAAACGGCCTCCGCTGGCTGGCTTATCAAAGGAGCAGCACAGGTGAAGACATGAAGCCCACTGCATTATGTCCAGCATCAGAAATGCACTGCAGCCATTGAATTTCTGCACAAATGAATATGCATTAATGTAGTGACACAATGCTCACCGGTGTGGGGACCTCCCACTGTGGTGCCAGTCCCCGGGCTGCTACATCTGGTAAGAGGTTTGAAGTGGCAGGTGTGCCATGTACATGCCCCCCCACCTCCACACACACACAGATAAATGAAAGACTGTTTTTTGACAAGGACAAAGGACTTGCATATTGTCCTTTTGGTATTCAGGAACTGTTTTGGGGAGAGGCGTAACCAGATTCACAAGTGTTTGAAAGAAAAATCACGCTTAGCTACTATATGTAGTTTTGGGTTATTTAACTTGAATTTTAACCACTTATACAAGAAAAAAAATTGATTTAATGTGAATAAAACTTGATCTCACTCAGTTCCCCTTGTCGGAGACACATCAGAATTGTCCTTTAGACATGAAGATGAATTCCCCATTCGTGAAAACGCATTCTCTCTAAAATCCCTTGAAATTGTGTCTCAAGTGGAACAGACAGCAGCAAAATAAGTTTAAACACTAAAACTATAAAAATAAATGTATTTCTCTGTCATGCAGTGGCACAAACCCACAAAGACTCACACATGTCAGCGTGGCTGTCTTATTTTGAAGACTGCACAATGACAAAAAAAATAAAAATAAAAACTACCGGACTCTCAGGAGATGCAACATAGTCCTCTGGAAGATTTCACTCTGTCACATTTACATTTTACTGACAGCATGTTTTGAATAGTTCAGATTTTTTTCCACTTTCTATTTTTTTTAACAAACAAGGGAAAAAAAATAAAAAAAAAATAAATAAATGCACTTCAAAAACATAATTTTGGAAGTTTTATTTAGCCATTTTGTAACGATCACAAATAAGAATCCAGCATTTAAACTGTAAATATTAATAAAATAATAGATGCCACCACCACCCGAATCGCTGTCATGCATTGTCAGATTGTTATTGGTGCAATAGCAGTAAAAAAAAAGTTACTTAAATTGACGGATAAATGCTCGATTGTCCCAGTTGTTCCAGATTGTGCACGTTAGAGCCGTTAATCTGTAAATGACACCTTCCAATTTCAAGCGAACATCATCCCAACGATGACGTGCGTCTAAAAGATTTTACATTTTTTGGATCTCAGTCCAAGAGAGCCCTTTGAACATGCAGGTGGCACATCTGCAGCAGCTGTTTGATGCAAATGCACCGCAGCGTTCACGCAGGGCACACTTTAGATTGCTCTGGAAGCTGAGGAACTATTAAAGCCCAGCAACCTCATAAACCTGCTCCTGCGTGAGGCTTCCCATCCCAAACACACAGAAAACTCAGAGAATCCCTGGCAGAAATGGATTCCAGTTTAAAAATAACCACATTCTAATTAGTTTTCTTTTTGTGCATGTCTGCGTGTGTGCATGTGAGGGCAGGATAGGGTCTCAGCGACAGGGTAATTAAGAGGAACGAGTCTTTGATCTTAATGAGGTTTTTCTACTCTTGTCAGGGAGTGAGGGTATATGTACACACGTGTGCGGGCGTGTTTGTCTCTGCAGCTTAAAAACAGAAGCTCTCCCAAAATAACCCCCTTTGGTTTGAAAAGTAAACCTCAGTTCAGAACTGCAGGATGTTTTATTTCTGTCTGACTTTCTGCCTTATTGTGGTCAGAGTGTACACGTCACATGTTTGGAATTGTGTGCATGTTTATGAAGCATTCACTCTATTGTGATCCATTTTTCTTCTGTACGTTTTTCATAGAGATTCTCGTTACACAATTTTTGTGCTGTTTCAACAAATGATACATCAAAATGTTCAGCTTGTTCAGGTGAAGGGTGTTAAGACTTTTGATATTGGTGCACTTTAGTTTTTTTGAACATTTAGCCTTTACTGACACTTTTTTCCCCCCTCATAGAAAATGAATTGAGCTCATTTTACATCCTTCAAATATTTAGATCCGTTTACAACCTTTTACGGCTCCTTTCATATTTTGTTCTGGTTCAGCTTCTTTCATCTTCCTTGTGCAAATTGAAACGTCTTCAGTCATTTTCAGCTAATTTCAACTGTTTTTCAGCTGTTTTTGTGCTCCTTCCAGATTCCTTCTGCTAACTTCATTTTTGTGTTGTTCTAACTTATGTCTGCTAATTTTAGCATTGTATGCCCCTTTCAGCTCATTCCTGCAAGTTTCAGCTCATTTAGCTACTATTTAGCTGTTTTATGCTAATTTTAGCCTTTTCAGCCAATTCCACATTTTTTGCAGTCATTTAAACTTTTTTCAGCCTAATTCAGCAAAAATGTGCTTTCTCCACTTTCTGGTCATTTAAGCTTCTGCCTTTTTAGCTACTTTTTGGCTGATTTTGTTGCAAATTTCAGCTTTTTTCAGATAATCTACACTTTTTTGTGCTAATTTCTTCTTTTAGCAGAAGGGCAAACGTTTTCTTTCTACTTTCTTATACTAATTTAAGCTTGTTCTACCTTTTCAGCTACGTTGTTAGCATTTCTTTTGCTAATTTCAGCCGTTTTCAGATAAATTCAAGTTTTTCATGGTAATCTCTGCTACTTACAGCCTAATTAAGTTTTTTATGCTAATTTCAACTTGTTATGCTTGCTTCTGCTAGTTTCAGCTTTTTATGCTATTTCAGCTACTATTTAGCTTTTTTATGATAATTTTAGCATTTTCAGCTAATTCTATATTTTTGGAGCTCATTTCAGCTCTTTCCACTTCCTAGTAGTTTAATCTTTTTTCTGTCTTTTTAGCTATCTTTTGTTAATTTCAGCCTTTTTTAGCCAGTTTCCTAAGTTTTGTGTTCATTTCTTCAAATTTAAACTTAATTCAGCACATGTGTTATTTCTGCTTTCTTCTGCTAACTTGGACTTGTTCTTTCATTTCAGCAAGTTTTAAGTTAATTTTAGCCATTTTCAACAAGTTCTTCAGTAATTAGCATTCACACTGCATTTTCACAGGAAATGCAAATTCTCTAGTTGGGCTTTAGGTCATTGAGAGGTGAAATAAACACATAAAAACATCCTGTGTGATTGCATCTCCTCAACTTTATGACTAATTGACTTGAAGATCATTTGAACGTGGAGCAGCGGCAGCAGGAGTCCACTCCATTCAGCGGCGAGATTGATGCATCCGAACAAACACCAACAAACACTGCCCGCAATCACTCTGGAGGGGGTGCTCCGCCGAGTACATCATTACCGGCCGTTTGTTGTCTGCGAAAATCAAAGTAGGCTTTGATAAAAGAATCTGGTGCCAACTAGAGTGGGGGTGTGCTGCTGGTTTAATCAGACTGCCCAATGATACACCAAGATGCTGGTTTTTGGTCAAATGAAAGAAAACAAAAGCAAAAAACAAAATAAAACTGAATTTTATTGCTTTATTGCTTTATTAATGATCAGTAAAGCATCATATCAAACAGAATAGAATAGTCACATAGAAGTAGCATCAAGCTGAATAAATGATAACTCTAGTGAAGAATGTCATTTGTGAGATTCGGTATTATTTATTTACCATGCAACAACCTCACAAGTCTGCTGAGCTGAGCAGGAGGGTTCTGTCCATTTGCCATCCCCTGCTGATTAACCTCACATTCAGGCCTTTGGACTGCACGCATGTCAGAGCACTCTGAATCTCCCCACAGGCACAGGAGGAGCATGCAAACTGCTAACAAAGAAACTTCAACAAGCTCAAGTCAGTGTCTCATGGGCTGTGACTCTGACTAGTTTAATTTGCAAAGGAATCTATAAAATGTATTAAAGCATTTAATTTCATTCTGTGAGTGACATGTCATTTTGTCTGTTTTCTTTATGTTTATCTTGTCTTTATTTCCTTTCCTGATCCTTGTTTGACTCTGTTCCTAATGTGTGTCTCCCTCTTGTGGTCTGTCCCAGCTATTGCCCCCTCATGTAATTAGCTTCCACCTGTTGTCTCTCCCAGCTGTTTGTCATTTGTCTGTCGTTAATGTGTGTATATGTCTGCATCTCCTGTTCTTTGTTATCTGCACATCGTCTCATGAAAGCTCCATGGTCCCAGTCACCTGTTCTGCACCACATCCTGGTTTTGTCTCCTTTAGCTTCCTCTCATGATTCATACAATTGTTGCTGTCATGTCAGCCCTTTTATTTATTTTTATTAAATAACTTACTTTTAAACCCTGCATTTTTGGTTCAACCACCACCAGATTGTTACAGTGAGTGGCAGAAGTTTGCACACTTGTTGCGTTAAGTTTTTTGAACATAAAGACATTTTTGCAACAACTTTTCTCTCAGAATTGTTTTTATTGTCTTGTCATATCCTCCTTGATTGAGTTTTTGTGATTATCGAGCATGAGAGCTGTATTTTATCACCTGTACAGGAGCTTATTTGACCAAAGACATTGATGACTAAAGCCACAAATATCCAAATCCAACCACGTTGATAATCCCCAGACATTCTCACGTAGTGTTGTCTCTGAGCAGGACACCTAATCCCTAATTGCTCCCCGGGTGCTCACGTAGCTGTCCACTGCTCCACCTGGGTGTATCCCAGGTGCGATGGGTTAAATGCAGAGAACTAAATTTGCCGTTGTATGAGAACATGCAATGATGACAATGCATAGCACTTCTAGTTAGACTTGTAACTGATCCAAACCTGCTTATCTTCATTTCAAACGGTACTCCTTTGGGTTAAATCAAAAACATTAAGGGCGAGTTCAATATAGACAATAAAATAATGAGCACTGCCTACAAGTTTTGCTAGATGTGCACAGAAATTTAGGTCATGGCTTTCAAAAATTGTCTGCCTTAAAGTGGCTCATTGGTTGCACTCAGAATTCAGTGAGACTGCAACAGAAAAAAAAACTCCTTTCTCTCAAAATTGCCTCCTTTTCTCAAAATCTCCTTTTTTCTCTTGAAATTCTGAGTATCCAACAGTTGCAGCCTAGAGAGTTTGAGAAATGCCAATGGTCTAACCCTCTTTATATTTCTGCATCACTTTTATCTTCTATCTTATGTCAGCATCTGTTTCTTTTATTTTCAAAGCACAATGAAAAAAGCTCAAATACAACCGGAGGAAATGTAAGTGGCTTGAAAATATCTTAAAACTGACAGTAATGCATGAGCACTGAAATGAGTTGGTGCAGCAGAAGCATGAAATGCAGAGAAACGGGCCGTCAGCCAATTCCACCTTCCAGATTAAATACAGCTGCATCCACTGCTGGGCAGAAACCCCGCACCAGGCCAGTGAGTGTTTTAGTGTACACAAGAGGGAAAATAAATACGCAGCAAAACACATTGTGCTGTACCGTGCATGACTCACACAATCAGTGTTTGGCCATGTGCAGATTTGTATTTAGAGGAGGCAACCTCTTTGGCAGGCTTCCACCTGCATCTAGCAGCAGGTTTCTGCCTTAATGATGCTTAAACGAAGTCTGCAGAGTGGGCCGCTGAGAAGAGAGGTGCTGCTGGAGTTGGCAGCAAAATACTGCAGGTTTTAGTTTCAGCTTGAAAAACTGTTTATGGGGTTATAACAGGTTCAAAAAGCAATTGTAAAAGAGCTGCTTGTATCGTTTGAACAGCCACCTGAATTTGCAGTCTTTCTTGGTTTAATGCATTTCTTTGTTTATCTGCTGCAACCTTTTTTTTTAAATTTAGTTCTGTGAACATGAAGGGCTGGGCTTTTTGTAACTATCAACACTATATTGAAATGTCACGGTTATCACACACTAAAAATATTTATATTACCAAATATTTTATGATCATGTACAGAAAATCCATTATCTTTACCCACTTCTTCCTTTTTGGGTCACTGGCAGGGAACACCCTGGACAGGTCTCCAGTCCATCGCAGGGACACAGAGACATCATGTTTTTGGTCTGTTGGAGGAAAGCGTAGTGCCTGGAGAAAACCCACGCATGCACGGAGAGAACATGCAAACTCCATACAGAAAGGACCCTGGGGTTCGATCCAGTGACATTTGAGAGAGGTGGCAGCTCTACTAACTGCGCCATCGTGCATGCACAGAAAATGTTTATTTAAATCAAGCAAGAAGCTACAGTTTAACATGCATTTGTGTTTTGAATATGCTCTCCTTTTCACAGAAGTGTTTTTCAGCTTTACTGAAATCAACAACACAAAAGGTGCAATTAAAGGCAATTCTTTAAATTGCTATTCAATGCTAACTTCAAGACTTATTAAGGCTGCAACTGACATCAAAACAATATAAAAATATCTGAGCAAATATAGGAAGTAAAGAAGATGTTGACCAGAGGTGGCATCCCTCTGTAGTCTGCACAACAGTTAAGTTTTGTAACACACTTCTTATTAAAAGTGTTTTTTTTTTTAAGATTTTCTTTTTTATTCTTACTTTTAGAAGAAAGAAAGTGAATTCCACATCTGCTTTATCATCAGTGGCATCCACAAATTATACCTTGATGATTTGTTTGTGAAAAAAAATGTATTGTGGAAATAAGCAAAACTTTCACACTGATGTCTTGAATAAACAGTAGTCATTGGTTACACCAGCTTTTTTTTTTTTTTTTACCAAATAGAACTTTTCATCGTGTGTGTGTGTGTGTTTTTTTTTTATTATTATTTTTTATTAAAATGTTTCTGGGGGAAAAAAAAGATATGCAGAGATGACTAAAAATAAATATTCACACCTAAACACAATGAACATCTTACTTGCTCGGCTGCAGTTTCATAACAATCATTGTTTTGTTTTTTTAGATTAAATTAAACCCATTTTATTTCACCACATACATAATTTGACTTTAATTTCAACTTTAATTGTGGAAACGTTGAAAGGGCACTTCCAGTTATGTTTACACACATCTCAGTTCATTTTATTCATCTTTTCTGCAGGAAATTACATTTTTTTGGAGTTACATCATTGGACATTACAGCCAGACTACAGCCTCATAGGAAATATATTTTGCTTATTAGACATTTATTTCTCACGGATGAAAGCTGCGTATGGGCGATGCATTTAACTCAACCATTAGAATGCAATAAATATATGTTTATACCCATGTTAACCAATATATATTTACCTGTACAGGCAGGGTCATTCTGACAACAAATAACATGTTTGAGGATTAAAACTAAAATAGACACGGTCAAACATAATTCTGGTCATGAAGGCATAATTTAAAATGATCGCCTTTCATATTGCTGCTATTAAGTGCATCATGAAATAAGGTCAGAAAAAAAGGCACTTTGCATAATAAACAAATATTCAGTTTTATGCATATTAGAGTTCTTTCCAGAGCACACGCACTAAAACACATACACAGAATAGTGTCCATAAAAAAGTGTTAAAGACACCAAACTTTAGTGTAATGCAGACACAGTGTAAACGAACAAGAGTTTGTCTCTCCATGAAAACATGACCTTTTGGAGTGCCGGCTGCTTTCTCTTGGTGGGACACAGAAGATGCAAGTCTTAATCAAACCTGAGCCTTTGGTCCAGGCGGCTGCTGACAGCTTCAGACACTCTCATTACCGAGCCGGCATTTAGTCATTTAAACATTCAGTTCCACTCTTGTCTGCTGACTCAGAGCACAGTCTGTGCCCTGCTACTCCAAAACACACCCAAACACACTCCTCAGTGGGGCACTAACAAGGCTGAGAAACCCTCAGCGGAACAGAAGAGCTGACTAATACTCTGGTTAAAGGGGATGAAGAGAACAACACAATGATATAAAGTCAGGACTGACAAATTGACTGTATATCAGAAACTATTTAACTGTTCATGCTGGTTTTACTTCATTTGTTTAATTTGTTATGATTTGTAAAACCACTTCATTGAATTAAAGTCCTCACAGTCTGTAATGCCAGAGTTTTAAGCTAAGAACACTGTATTTTGCAAAATGAAGTTATAGACATTTTGGTGAAACCATCATGACAGTAGCATGCACAACCTCAGGGAAATGACAATGTGTAATGGAAATTGTCAGATTCTCAATGGGAGTTAGTAGACGAGTTCATATCTCGCCAGTTTTAGCTTAGCTCCATTGGCTCCCCGTCAAATTCAGAGTAGAATTCAAAATCTTACTTCTAACCTACAAAGCTCTCAACAACCTAGCTCCATCTTATATTACAGCTCTTATTGTTCCATATTTTTCTAACAGAGCACTTTTAACGTATACGTTTCTGTACAGTATTATGAGACAACTTCTGTTGTGACTTGGCGCCATAAAAATAAACAGAATTTAATTAAATGACTCTCAGCTACTACCACACCAAATTTTAGCTCTGTGAAATTCACAAACATTTATATGCAAACAAAATTGATTAGCTGCGGCAGTTGTGTTGAATTCAGTTAACTCCAAAAGATGATCAGTTGTAGATGTGCAGCCAGAGATTATTTCCCAAGATCTTCGTTGAAATTCAGTGTTTTATGAGATATTTTGCTGACAGACAAACAGTAATACCTCCAATAGGTTATCCAAAGCATTTAAAACAAAGGTTTTGTGCTCAAAATATGTGAGGATGATGCTCAGCTACAATCACACAATATTAGCTCACCTTTTTTTTTTTTTTTACATTTACTGAGTTACAGTCATTTGTGCGTGTGCTAAGATCAGTTGGCAGGGGAAGCCATCTTGAATTAATTAGAGTCCAAAAGGTAATCAGCTGTATATTGTAGCTAGAAACTCAATGATTCTATTCTTTCTAATCAATGATTGGTTTTGACCAAAACAACATAATCAATAAGCTATTTAAAAGCCCCTCAGTTTCCTGGGATGCAGAGAAGCTAAAGTTGTTGGGAAGAAAAGCTAAATTTTCTAAAAGACAAAACAAAAATGGTGAATTTCTCTGAATCAAAGTGCTCTTGGCAGCCAATCATATTCTCCTGCTTTTTTAGAGCCCCGACACTGTGATTTTGTTTCATGAACAATACTTTGTGAAGAATGGCCTAGAAACTGATTACAACCATTCAGAGCCTCCCAGTTCTCTGCTGCATTGATTTGAAATGCCACAGGAATAAAAACGACGCCTGGAGAATGGCTGCAACAATCATGGAGCTCAATGTTAAAGAACAACTCATACCTGGCAAATTCTTTTTCCATTTATCTGTCCTCTGACAGTGGAGAAGAAAAAAAAAAAGTTTTTCTTAACCCTTTCTTTGTGAAAATGAGGCTGCATCGTTGTAAAGAAGTTCCAGAGGGGAGGAAATATGATGGAAAATGATACGGAAAGCTCAGTGGCCGACTAAAATCACTCCTCACACAGATGTAACCGTAATCACGCAGGCGACACATAACAAAGTCCGCTATCACTAATCAGAGCCGGCGTCCTCTCAGAATGACTTCACAAAATGCACATTGCCTGCACAGATGGACGATTGCATCAGACTTGGCACATCAGTGGAAATCAGAGTTTCTCTGACTGCTCAGGTCGGGTGAAGGAGTGTGCATAATGTAAAGCTCTACTCATTCCACATGAAATGAAGAAACTCTTGAATAAAACTAAATGTAATCTGAATAAAACTAAATGTAATCTTAATAAAACTACATGTAATCTGATTAATTTCAGAGCATTTCTCGATTAGAACAACCAAAGAAAGTTTATTTTGTTCAGTTAATGAGCAGCATGTCTTATAACCAAGACTAGAGCTTAGACTGAACAGCACTGATGGTGGTAAAGCACAGAGGGGGGAGTATGATGAGATTTGACATGCACAAAATTTTGGGGAGGGAGTTTGATATTGTACAAAATGCTGGCTGACAAAATGACTTGCACAGAAGATTTCACCCACTTCTCCACGCTGCATGGTGAGCAGCTGATCAGCTGCAGCAGGAAGCTTATCCTGCAATATGCGCTGCACAAAAAAGGGGCAGGAGGTGCTAAATAATAATTTTAAATAAAAATCCCATGCCAATCGATCTTGCGGCTCATCCATCAATCAGTCAATTCTGTGTCGTGTCCAATCTTATTTTGAAAAACTGCGATAAAGCAAGTCCGCGATAAATGAACTATGGAGTAGCGAGAGACTACTGTACTAAAGTTCTGATGAGTGAAAGTGAAAACTACAGCCTTGCTCAGTTTGTTGTTAAAAACAAATCCAATAACTTTTCAGATGTGGTCTTTGAAGACACAATGAACATTTTTCCAGAATTTTTTCCAGAAATTTTCAATTTAATGACACATTTTTCTTCCATATGTATAATTTTTTCCTGTGTGTTCAAGATAATAATAAATAATAAATAATAATAATAATAATAATAATAATAATAATAAAAAAAAAAACTCTTCATCAAAACATTTCTCCAACAAAATGCATGTTTACTCCTGCTGCAGGGAGCTGCTTCTCCGAGGACTGTCCTATTGTTCAAGTACATCCAAGTTCCTAAATGTTCATTGTTCATGAAAATAATAAAATTGATTTGTTTGTATAGTTTACAAGAGAAAATAAAAATAATAAAACAAAAATCAAACCTAGGTTAAATGGGGTAGGGGATTTGCAAAGTAATACCTCTCAGTTGTCCTGACAGAAATTAAAGTACACCTGTGTTTTTCTTATCTGTTAATATAAGGTGTTATGATCATCAAATCATATTATTTTACTCAGAAATACAGAAAAGATTAGCTTTCAGTGGAAATGTCAAATGAACATCATGTAATTTTTGGAACGTGATCTGGTTGTGAGATTCTGCTGCTCTCTCCTGATATCGAAGAGGAAAATTAAAATTTAACTCGGTTTTATTTAGATTTAATAACCCTGTGTCATAAGTGTAGTGTTTTAAAGTATTTTAAATAAGTAAATAAAAGTGTTGAGCAGAAAAATTAAAGTAAATGTTGTTTGTGCAGGGCAGCACGGTGGCGCAACTGGTAGAGCTGCTGCCTCTCAGCGAGCAGGTCCTTGGTTCAAACCCCGGTCCAGGGGCCTTTTTGGGTGGAGTTTGCATGTTCTCTCCATGCATGCGTGAGTTTTCTCCAGGTGCTCCAGTTTCCTCCCACAGACCAAAAACATGCATGTTAGGCTGACTGGCAACTCTAAATTGTCCCTAGGTGTGAATGAAAGAGTGAATGGTTGTTTGTCTCTATGTGGCCCTGTGATGGACTTGCGACCTGTTCAGGGTGTACCCCGCCCCTCGCACAGTGATTGCTGGACCAGCGACCCCGTGACCCAAAATGGAATAAGCGGGTAAAGATAATGGATGGATGGATGGGTTATTTGTGCACAAACAACCAAACAAACCAAAAAGGTGCGTACTTGCATGGTTCTAACATGATACAGGCATGCATCTGGTATGTTCTGACACTTAACTGGTACCTACAGGAACTTATATTTTAATTAAAATATTTGTATTTGCTATAAAGCAGCACTTTCCAGGTACATTCCAGGTTCAGTGGTGTAGTCTACTTTTGTAGTGGGTATAATGGGATTAGAAACCAAAGTACTTAGTAAGTACAGACATATCAATTATACAAAAAACAAACAAAAATAAAACAGTTGAACCAACTCAATGTTTTGGGTAAAAAAAAAAACCTGCAGTAGGTAAGATTAAATGTTCATAACCATTCTGCAGAAACACTTCAAAACATTTTTTTTAAACTACCACTTTAATGAGATATGAACAATCAGCATGGCAAGTCTTCAAATCAACACTAAGCATTTGTAGTTTTGGCAACCAGCTGGCACTTTACCCAATATGTCACATATCACTGGGCACTTTTAAGTGGGTATACTGAAATTCCCAAGCTTTTCTAGTGGGTATACTCAGTGGTGTAGTCTGTGATACATGGGCATACGGAGGTAACTTAAGGGTCTGGGCTATGTTATGAAGTGACTTGTTACCCTCTACTTCCTGGCTACATTCCTACATACGGATTACAAATTAGGTTCATACTGGTCACATAACAGGTACATAGCAGGCTGTATTATGTATTGTTAGCAAACACAGTTAAATACCTACATTCGTCTGTGAAATTACCTTTTGTATGAAGACAAAAACTGGTCAAAAGGAACTCTTAAACATCACTTTCACAAAAATGTCTTATTCAAACATACAAAATGCAACTGTCATTTTTGAATATCTTTAAACGTCACTGAGATCCATTTACTTACCCTATAAAAACAGTTTTAGGGACAAAGAACAGCAGCAAAAAAGAAACTGCTAATACAAATACAACACCTGGTCTATTGCCCCTGATCTGCTGTTGCTCCCTAATCTCATAAGTGACTGTCTCTTGGAAGACAAATCCTTGTTGCACTGGTGTTGGTAACTCCTGCGTCTCACAGGACCAATACTTTGGTAAATCCCACAGTGCTGAGGCGGTCTGTGCAACCTGTAATGGGACTTTTAAACGACTACAGCAAGCTACCTGCACCACACACCTCACAGCTGCACAACACATTATCAGGAGATTATCCTCTGGCACAGAGCAAATTCTTATCTTTTCAGTGCAGTCGGGATTATTTTTGCTTGGCGTTTCGGAGGCACCAGTAGTAAAGTCTGTGATGTAATACAAGTCCAACCAATCAAGTGAAATAGTCAGCCTCCTGCTGGAACTCTATATATTACCAAATGATGTGAAAGTTCAGATTTATTCCTTTGCACAGCTCATGACTCAGTGAACTGGCACATCTGCAGCAGCACTGGGTTCCTGAGCCAAAAGCTGCCACAGAAGCATATCGGGCTTCACAGGTGACTTGGAGACTTCCTCTTCATTTCCACAGCAGCAGTTTTAGAGCAACCAAACACTCCATCAGCCTGGAATGAAAAAAAGAACAGTTTCAATCCAATATGTATAATGCTTGCAGCAGAATGAGTAGATTTATTATTCATTAAACCTTTATTTATTAACTTCTCTGTGTCTCTTGTGTGCATGAAACAAGAATCTCAACTCCTAATAGATTTTTTTTATTTGTACATGTATGCTCTTATCTTTGTGTCAGCACAGACGTATTTCTATTATTCTTTTTGTGTTATTCATGGGGTGTAGTGAGCACTAACAGGAAAACTGAATGTACTTGTGCAGTTCTGTGTGTGTGTGAGAGGGCCATTCATTGGTTAACTCCCACAAAGTTACACTTTTATGCTTTGAGGTGAGCAGAAGAGTGAAAAAAAATCTGCAACAAAGAATTTGCAGTGCATCAAAAGTTACAACATCAAGGGAATCAGCTCAAGTCACCGACACACACGTAATCCATCTCATCCAGGAGCAGCGTTCAAATTAAACTCCACGTGTGCAGGACTGCCTTTCAGGCTGCCAGGCCCAGGGCTCATGTGTGGAGGAGTGGGGATGGTATTCGCCCCAAGAGGAAGAAGATGACATGAACAATTACATCAGCAAAAGCTTTGCAGGTGTTAAAAAACACTTTTTGTAAGTGCTGCACCTGAAAGGAGCAGCCGAGTGTCGCCGTGTTGTTGCTGTCAACAGCATTTTGTCGTCAGCACCACGGACAGCAGCCAGCCGGCTTCACCCAGACTTCTGCTCCGACTGCAGACTCGTCTCATTTTCAAACCATTAGTCCAGACAATTCTTGCCTAAATGTTAAAGTAGCAAACTAATCGCTTAAACAGCCAAAGGCTAGATAAAAAAGGAAACACTAACAGAACAGCTAAGATACCTAAAAAAGAAATAATAGTGAATGCTACTTATTTTGTAAGTTTTTTTCTACAAATGTAAAAGCAGAAAATCATGATGAACTTGTTAAAATATTTTTTCAGATGAACACATTTCTGACATAATTACAATCAAAATTGATAAATGACACCAATTAGGCAGCCGCCTGCACATTTAGTCGTAGCAGTTGCATTTTACGTTTCTATTTGCAGTAATTTGCTGAAAACACTCGCCTGAGAGTCCTCACACATACTCCGCTCTTACCTCACTTTGTCCATTTTTTTATTTTTTTTACCCAAACCTGTGACTAGTCTGGAGCTGAGTAACACTCCACTGTGAGAGACTGGAATAAACAAGACAAAAAAAGAAAATTCTGAGGGAGAGGCCACAGACATGAAGGAATCGGGGTCAAAGCAAAGAAAGAGAGACAAAAAGGAAGAGAAGGAGGCAGACAGAGGGAGCTGGATAATGAGGATCTACAGAGGATCTCACCGTTGGTATATTTCACATAATATTTCATTCCCACTGTCAGATTCTTGGGTTTGAGATTCTACCCAGGGCAGACAGATTGACAGACTATTTTTCATCAGGCATGCGTTTCCTTCCCTGCTCTTGCAACTGAAACCCCCTCCCTAAATGACTGCCATAAATCCTCCTAAAACCCACATATACTTCTGCCATATTCTGGGTGACAGCTGATTATTTCTGCAGCGGCTAATGTGTGTGTTCACAGCAACAGTGTATTAATCTCAGATCAATGGGAATATCATTGCTCTGTGGGAGTACGGGAGTTAATTCAGTTGATCTATGATAATAAAGAAGAAAAAACTCAATTAGTAGGAAAGATAAATTGATCCAAACACATCATGACCTGGAAAACCTAATCACATGTACAACTGGTTTAGCAACAATTTATCAGAAATTGCTTAAGTTCAAACGCAGAACAGAAAAAAACAAACACATTTTAGGACATGTTTTGAATATGTATTTGTTTAAAAGAAATGTGCCATAAAAATCCAATTAAATCCGAATGAACAAACCGGTTTTATTTCTGATTTTCGGTTTGACCAGAAATGTTGACATTTGGCCCTGATCTCACCAAAATACATCTTTTAAAAGTTTATTATCTGCTTAATAATGGGAGGGAGTATAGTTCATCCTTGGGATCTATTACCATCTGATGGAAAGCTGATCAAAAAGAGCTGAAATCAATCCCTGGAGTTAAAGCAAAGTGAGCTGATTTATATGATAAGCTGCTTCCTTCTGTGACCTCTGACCTATCATTCTACTGTTCTGGTCACAGCTTCCCAGAGTCCCAATTAGGCCAAATGATGCCACAATGGACCATATTACAGTCAGAGAGCAGAGTTTACTGAATTCGTTCAGCATAATCTGAATTTTTAAATAAATCTGTGGCTGATATTCCACAACTCACTCTCCAACTACCTCTTACATCTTGAAATTTTAACTCGGTGCTAAAAACATGAACTGGTTTTACAGAACCTGTGTACTGTCCTGGAGCAATTATTTATCACTCACTATTTTATCACAAACTGTTTGCTAAACTGGACTGTTGCAACCAGTTAGTGTCACTTTTGATGTTTCTCAAAATACATTGTTAATGTACCAATTGACTGCAATTCAAATTCACAAAAATACTTTATTAATCTCAAAGGGAAATTAAGTGTTGCTGTAGCTCATCATCCTAGTTTTATTCAAGAGTTGTTGTAGATGTAGATAGTTGTGGGCAGGAAGTATCTCCTGTAGGGAATCCAAAGAATCTGCCCACAGGTACCGATCCGACCACCCAGGTCCAGCTGGCTGTCAGATCTGGCGGGCATCTGTCGTCGAGGGCAGCAGGACTGCCAGAATGCCGGGCAGAATTCCTCCCTGTGCCATGGTCACTCCTCCCAGCAGTCTGCTGAGCTCCTCGTCACCACTGATAGACAGCTGAAGGTACCAGGGCATAATCCCAGTCCTCCCATTGTCACAAGATGAGTTTCTCACCAGATCCAGGATTTCAGTGGTCAGGTACTTGAGCACTACTGCCAGGTTGATGGGAATTCATCCACGACGCCTCCTTTTCACCTCATTTGGGGCTGTAGTTGAGGTATTTGAGCTGTTAATCAGCTGCTCCTAGTTGATAAAAAAAATAAATAAATAAAAATCTTGTGGCCATGATTACGCATCATAACCAATGCCCAAAAGTAAAAGGTTTCAGTAAAAATCCTTCCAGCTGCACAGCATCCGATACCAGAATAAAAAAAAAATAAAAAAAAAGGAGGAATTAAAGTTTCCAACAGAAATATCGCAGATTGAAAGTAAGATCTAATCCAACATGCAGCCACACCGAGTGGCGCAATAAATTATATTAAGAAAAATTATCTGCAAAAAAAAATAAATCTTACGGTACTTTTTCCTCCAGTCATTTCTGTTAATATTTTAAATAAAGATAAACAATTATACAGTGATTTTGTCTTGGAGCTGGGATCCATTTCTTCCAGTTTTATTTCATGAAGCAGTCAGACACGTTTGACCCCATGGCACACAATGTGAAATGAAGCATCCAGCAGAGGCTGCTGGTCTCATCGAACAAGCTCTTTGTTTACGGAAACATCTCAGGTCGTCGGCTACAATCAGGTCGTCTGCAGCCGAACTTTGTTTCACTCGTCTGACTTCTGGCTTCAGACGATGAAACACTAACCAGCTGCCAGATTAAACCAAAAGCAGCTCCAGGTAGCAGCGTTCAGCCTGGTGTCACACCTGGACCTGAAGTAATGAAACAAGAATGATTCTGGCACGTCATTCATCTTCAGTCTGCTAACCAGGGCTGGAGGACGGAGAGAGCTGCTGGGCTGAAAATGTTTAATGAGCTGAAAGAAGAAGAAGAAGAAGAAGAAAAGAATTATAACATAAAAAAGGGTCAATTTTGTTTGATATTTCCTCTTTTTAAAAAAGTTAATCTAAAATGTTAAGACGTTTTCCATGCTACAGTTTGTGTAAGGCATTATTTACAACCCAAAATGGATTCATTATTGGCTGAGGATTTTTTAAAATATCTAAAAAATAAAGCCATTTAGTTTGGATACTTTGATAGTAAAATCAAAATAAACCACAGTTCATGTTTTCACCATGTTCCCCCCTTTTTTGAACCAGTAGACAAATATTAATGTGACCTTTTTTATTGAGTAATCATTTGATGTACATCTACTATTAATTACCTTTTTGGAGTTAACCCAGTTTAGGAAAACTGCCACAGTAAATCAAAATCAGCCAACACAAACTGTAGCTCAAATGAATCTACAGTTAGAGGTAAAATTTGAGGCTGCAGTAGCTGAGAGTCATTCACAACACAAACTCCAAGCGCTCACATCTCATGAGATCTGGCTTTATAGCATGAAATTAGGCAAAATGCCATTTATATTAGACGTTTGACCACAATGATTACAACTCTGTCACTTCTCAACATGAGAGGATCTTAGTCTAAATCTCTGATATGGAATGAGGTGTGTGATATGAATTTGTTAAAAGTCTAGAGTGGTGGTGCAGAAGTTAGAGAAGGTGAGCCTGTGATCGGAAAGTCGCCGAGTTAACTCCATGGACCGACAACATGAAAATGTGGGTGGGAAAAGTGAAATACCCGCACCTTTGTCACAATCTGGGCCCTTTAGCAAGGCCCTTAATCCCCACCATCTGCTCCCCTGGGCAACCTCGATGGCAGCTCCCTGCTCCACACAGGGTGGTGGTAGCTCGGTGGTCACGTCAGGAAGGGCATTCGGTATAAAAACAAACAATTGCAAAGTCTTCATACAAGTTAGTTTGCCGTGGCAACAGCAGAAGAAAAACAAGAACCATAACGACGACGACGAGTGGTATTAATTGCCTGGGTCTTTCAATCTTTACTTCATTGTTAATGTTTAATTTCTGCTGAGATTTATCAATTTTAAAAAGATAAAAAACAAAAAACAAACAAATGGAAAGAAACCTTGCACAAGATGGTTAATAGTTTGTGATGTTAAAGCAAAATCGTGTGCACTTATGGGAGCATTTGAATAAAATAGATGTTCAACCACAAATAAAAAAAAAGCAAAATCTCAAACTTTAAACTCATATCGGAGTTTGTGATCAGATAAAGTGACATACGAAAAAACAGGTTCAATATAAAAAAGGATGCTCAAAACTAAAAATCAAAGAGATTTGTCTTATGAAGCATTTTAGTTCAAGTATAAATCTGGAAAGCTCTGCCATTATGAGGGATCAGACTCGTAAAATATACTGTGCAGAATTTTTCCACTTGAAGTTGAGCAAAAGTCCATCTTGGATTTAAAAGCCCTGTAGATCTGCAGCTCTACTTCAGTTCTTTTTTTCTTTTTTGGGTTGATGAGATTAAAAAAAGCACTTCATGCTACTATATTTAAAAGTTTTATCACATTGGAAAGTAACGTTTCCCCCCAAAGCTAAGTGGAGAGAGAAAATAAGGAACAAAGAGAAGCAATCAACACTTGTCTAGTCAGGCCCTTGGCTGGGCTGGTTAGCATGGAGATTGGGTGCTGGAGGTTAAATGAGGAGAAGACTTTCCTTTTGGGAGAAAAACCAGGCGTTGGCTTTGGCTTCTAACCATGTGAAATATTAACAAGGCCAGGGACGATGCGACAGCTGCACAGCCTCTGCATAACAGCAAGACACAAAAGAGTGCACGGAAAGAGGCTTAACAGAGGACGGAGGAGGAAAACTGGCAGATATTTTACTGAAACTCACTGATGTGGTTTTTAAAAAAATAAAATAAAAAAAATAGGAAAAAAGTTAGGATACATTCGATAGATTAGTGGTGCTGATTGAAGTGTTTAGCACTCAGTGATATAGAACAGATTATAATTTAATGTATTTTTCTGTGAACTTGTATGCCTCAGCGTGAGCTCAGCACTTCATTTATCTACAACGTGATGCAACGATCCTGCAACAGAGAGAGAAATAATATTCAGATTACCCCATTAAAGAATGTAATAATAAATTTTTTCTTAATACGTTAGCAGAAATAAATCACTGGCTTTAAAACATTAAAGATCTAGCATTCTTTGCATATCCCAGTGCACTTGATGCCATATTTTAGACTAAGATGTTGACAAAAGATGGAGCCATTTTTTGTCAAACTTTGAAAATAAAATTATGTTCCGTCATGAAATATCAGCCTGGTTTACAACCCGGATTAACAAAGCAACGTGGTCTTATGTGTTGCTATTGCAGAATGAAAATCTAAAGTTTTGGATTAAATATTGACTGTTTAAACTAAAAATCAAGTGTTTTTTTTTTTTAGTCTCACTATATACAATTATAAACTGCTAGTGGCAACTTTAAAATCACCAGGAAGACAATATTAGTTACACTTGTGCAAAAATAACTAAAAATGAACAAATGAAGGGAATAGAATAAATAAATAAATGCTTTAGTTTTTCAAGTTCACTCAGCAGCATTTTTTTTTAGACCCATGTTTCACCGGTTTTGTGCCACAATCAGCCAATCACGTGGCTGAAACTCAGTGCATTTAGGCACCTAGATGTGGTGACAATTTACAGATAAAGTTGGTCTCACTACTTCAGAAACATCTGATCTACTAAGACTTTTACCACATTTAGGGTTTACAGAGATAAAATATTCAGTGAATGATAAAAGTGTCTTTTTGATGTCAGAGGTGAATGGACAGTCTGGTTTGAGATCATCAAAAGGCAACAGGAGTTCAAACAATCACTCGTTACAAATGAAGCAGAACACCTTCTCTGAATGCACAACAACCTCGAAACACTCATGTTGGCCAAGAACAGGAAACTGAGGCAGCCATTCACACAGGCTCACAACATTGGATTAAAGTTAGGAACACATGGCCTGGTCTGGTGAGTCTTAGTTCGCTGGACTCCAAAGTTCTCCACAGTCACCAGATCAGAGTCCATCCAAGAGGGTCAACCCAAATCTAGCAAGGTGCACCTAATACAGTGAGTGTTTTACTTCAAAGAATGCTATTCATTTACGATCTTGTTTCATTTCTAGTTAGCACTAAACTTGCAAGTCCATTTTAGCAGGTAATGGGAACAACTGTGTACTTTACAATGTGCGAAACAACTAAACAAAAAGTAAGTTTCTAAAAGTGTCATGGGTGAGTGGCTGATGCAGACCCAAGAGGGCAAACAGTGGAGCAGAATGTTTACTGAAACAGGATTAAAATTCAAACTAGACAGGACAAAATAATGCACAAGATTCTGACCAGGACTGAACAATATCAAGGAGCTTATATATGCTGGGATGCATGATAGTGATTGAGAACAGGTGGGGGGAGAGCTGATGAGGAACAGGTGTGATGAGTTAGCAATCAGGAGAGCTGAGGAAACCCAGCAGCTGACAACATCGGTGCCAAAACGGCAAAACTGCAATGCCAAAGCTAAACTCTGCAAAACAGAAAACAACTGACTTTTTAATTTTATCATCATGCCAGCAGCAGCGTTGGCATCCTTAGGGTTGGTTTAGCTACAGTTTGTGTCTGATTGATTTCAATTTGCTGACATTTAAAACACAAATCTTCTATCAGTGTTTCTGCACAGCTTTGGTTTCAGACTTCAATCTGCTTTCTTCATGAACGCACGTTAAAAATCTTTTTAACTGGAGACTCGCAGCGTACAGAAAGAGATTAGACTGAGCTACTTCCTGCAAACACTGAGGGCATCCTCAGAAAGCAACAGCCACGGATTCCTCCCGAAGAACCGGCTGCTAAATTTAGTCTTTTTGAGGCTTCAGGGCAGAAAAAACAATGGGATGAAGAAAAGGAAGAAAGGAAAGAAAAGCACGAGAGTAGGGTGATAGTAGACGTAAAAGAGGATTGGAAAGAGGACAAAAAGTTAATATGTTGATTACTGCTGGGTTTTTTTTTATTTTCAACAATTAAAAAAAATATAATTTTACAATCTACGTCCAGTTTAAAAGTTTCTGTTTTGTCAAATAACAGAAACAGTGAGCTCCAAAATATAAAAGATCTAAAAAGAAAATGAGACTTGGATTTATATTTCAACAATAATCCAAACAATGTTCTAGTTTGCATGAACCCGAGCCGACAACAAGGTTGTTTATCTCACCTTAAATCTACTTCGGGAATGTCCTAAGGATAATATTAAATTCTGATTAGCTTGAAAGAGTTAAGCATCAAAGCAGCGTTTGACCCAAATTCTCTAATTTGAAATGCTTGCAGGCAAACAGAAAAAAAAAAGTGCTTATTTCATGTAAATGTGGCGTCGACGCCAGATTATACTTGCTGAGTGGAAGGTGAGGGTCAGAAGTTGGGTAATTCTTTAACAAGTTTGACATCAAGCAGTTTTTTTTTTTTCATATTTTCTGAATTTTTAGACCTTTTTATTTATTTTCCATCTAAACATAAATATACAGGTTGATCTGTTGAGTCTTAAATGTCGTCTTGACATGACCTGACCCAGATGTTAATCAGCAGGCTGCTGCCCTCACTGTGACACCATGAGGTCAGTAGTGATTTAAATCACATGTTCCTGCGTCACTTTACGTTTCAAAACAGCACAAATGCCATAAAGTTTTTTTAAACAAGGTGTTTTTTCCTGTGTGGTGTCAAGTGCCCCTTTGAACTGAAATTTACAGCCCTGTTGTTCCTGTTTCCCCAACTCTCTGACATAACTCTGCTCATCAGTGCCTTTGCCACAGAAGCTTTTTATTTATTAAAAAAAAAAAAAAAAAATTACTAATTTAAAGTGAACTTTAAATGTCCACTTGCTGGATTGAGATAATATATTTTTTATTACTTAACTGAAATCCAACAGCGGAGCTTTAGAAGTGACCAACAGTGCCATTAAAAATTCAAGTATTTAGGCTTTGGGTTGGGTTATACCGGTAGTTAAAGGTCAAAGTCTTCCCCCCAATGTGTTAATTTGGAGCAGTAAACTTTAGAACAGCTTAAAAGCACGTTATACATTTGTAAAGTTCTGCAGTTCTACACTAGTGTTTGGGATTTGAGCAGCCTTAAAGGTCATTATTAAACTTGATCAAACACTTAGTAGATTTAATTTTGTTTTTGGAAATGTACCAGCTTAACAGTCTATTTAATTTTAAATGTTGTTTCCCCCTGCAATGATAGTTTTAAAATGGTTTATTTAACATTCGTATATAAAATAGACTGCAGGGGATGGCGAGTGACAGTGTCCCATATGCAAAACCAAAATTAAAACAAATTTTAAAACAATAGTAAAAAAAAAACCCCAGAAACCCTAAGTTTATGGTTTGTTGTTTCATTGAGTGTTTGCAGCACAAAGATGATGCGTTCAACTGAGACGAGAACAACACTTCAGTGGAGCTCTTTCGCCAACTGGCTCTTCACATGATGTCACATTTTCAAGCCTTATCATTTCAAAACCCCCAAATTTTCTACACAAAACAATTGCACAGTTTAAAATGTATCAAACTAATCTGCAGAGAAAACGTTGTGAAGGTAGCGGACAGAAGAAAACACAAGGAAGTTTTGCTGTGAAACAAGTCAGTTGTAAATAGTCACGGAGCTGATTACAAAATATAGTTCGTTCTCAGCCATCCATCTGCCCATTTATCTATCTGGAAACACACAGTAAATATTTATTCTAATTTTTTTTTTCTAACCATTTAAATTTTTTTTAATTTTTTTTATTTATTTATTTTTTTCTTGACGAGAAGACGGCGCAAGAGAACCCTCATGCCCTGACGAGACACACGCAGCTGGATATATCACGGATTCCTGGGGTGAATGGAAGATGATGTGTCTGTCCATATTGTCCATTGAGGATGTTGAAGACACGTCCATAATTGGATTTGTGAGAACAGGATTTCCGCTTTTTGGACTTGGTGTGTGCCTGGGATATCAACAAATTAGGAAGATGTCGGCAGCAGTTTTGGCAATTATGAGGCTGCCTGCCTTATGTGAAGGACTGAACCGTGCTTCGAATGCTCAGACTCAGATGCTTTGTGAGCCAAACCATAAGCTGGACGTGATTTCTGAGAATCGCAGGCCACTAGCGGCTCCTGGAACTCGCTGGCATGAAGGAATCGACCTCAGAGAAAGCTATAAGCATGGTCAGGCAGAATGTCCACAAATCTGGCTGTCTGGATTTGCCATTGAGTGTTGCAGCAGAAACTATGAAGGCATACATGAAATCAGTAGAGCCGGCCTGTCCCAAAACAATTGTTGTTTATCTGAATCTGGTTTCCCCGTTTGGCCTTGAATAGGCCGACTTATATCAAATTGCTCCTGGAGGACATGAAAATCATGAAACTCTGATTTGCTCCCCTCCCTCCCCCCCCCCCCCCCCCAAAAAAAAAAAAAAAAACTGAGAACATCTGTGGATGCTTATCCGAACTGAGCCTGCTGATAGACACTGTACCATCTTTATCAGGACTATGGAACTTTCTTGCAGTGTTCACAGACGACCTCACCACCTTCGCTGACCTCCTCCAACCCCCACCCCCACCCCCTGCAAAATGTCTTATGTCTAATTTATGTTGCTTTTTTTGTGCTGAGGTAGTTTTTTTGCTATCTTACAGTAGCTATGTTTACATGCGCAGAATTCTTTGACCGGATTGAAATGTGTTCTGTTTGAATAATTCAAATGTATTGTTTACATGGGCACAATCTGTTCATGACGAGTGTTTACATGCAACGGGCTTTGTTCTGAACAGCAGTACTGACATGCACAGAGTGGTAAACTCTCCTTAAAAAAACACAGAAGTTCTACTTCCGGGGTGAACGTAAACAAACCTGAGCACCCAAAATGGACCCGCGACAGGTTTTAATGATGGTGGAGACGTTACTGCACTCCCTGACTGAGCTACAGGTAATATAGATAATTTTGAGCTCTTTCAAAGTTTCTAGTAGAAATATTGTGTCTCTCACCGACCAGTTTTGCTTCCCTGACATGCTAATATTATTAGCATTAGCCAGGCGGAAATGGCAAAGTTGCACATGCGCAGTCAGGTCAGTTTTTCACCATCAGATAAAAACGAACAGATCAAGCATTTACACGTGCACCGATCGGGTTACGGATCGGCGTAAACCACCCGTTTAGTTTTTATCACAAATTATATCGGATTGCGCCTAATACACAAAAAATAACGTGAACGGAGTGTTTACATGACACGCTTTTATTCCGACTGGCCATTTGATCCGGTTACTTATGTCCATGTCAACATACCCATTGTGCCCTGTGTAAGTAATCGGATTAAACGGCCATTTGGAATAAAAATGCTTCATGTAAACGCCCCATTCAGATTATTTTTTGTTGATTCAGCTCGATCCAAAACAATTTGTAATCAGAATGAGACGGGTGGTTTATGCCGATTCATAATCCAAATGGTGTGCATGTAAACACTTAATCTGTTCATTTTTTTCCGATTGTGGAAAACTGACCTGATTGCGCATGCGACCTATGTCTACCTCATGTATTTCCACCTGGCTAGATGCTAATGATATTAGCATGTAGCACAAGCAAAACTGGTCGGTGAGCGACATAACATTTCTACTAGAAACTTTGAATGAGCTACAGGTAATACAGATCATTTTGAGCTCTATCTGGGAGTGCAGTAACGTCTCCACCGTCATTAAAACCTGGCATGGGTCCATTTTGGGCGCTCAGGTTTGTTTACATTCACCCTGGAAGTAAACCGGAAGCAGAATTTCTTCTTCTGTGGTATTTTTAAGGAGAGTTTACCAATCTGCACATGCCAGTTCTTCTGTTCAGAATCCAAGCCCGCTGCATGTAAACGCTCGTCGTTAACGGATTGTGCCCATGTAAATGCTACATTTGAAATATTTAATCTACATAGCTAGTGTGAGAGATATTTCATGTTTTTCTTCCCTTTTCTTATCTAAACGATAAGGGCAGCGCTTCACAGCAACGCTGCAGCCTCCTTGCCCGTCCGTCAACCCCTGTTTTCTCTGGACAGCTGCATTAAAATGTATTTTGTTGTGCTTAACTGTGCAATGGCAATAAAGTTGATTCTAATTATTCCATTGGAAATGCTAGAACGTGACAAAAAACATAAAACCAAACACATAAATTAAACATTTTATCTACTAGCTGCTCTGAGCACAACTCAGAACTCAAAAAAATCTATGAGCCTGAAAAGGTTTAGTTCAGGATCTGTGCAAATCTCTCCGGTGCCGCAACGGATTTATTTTAGCTGCCGACATGATAGAGATACTGTAGCTACTGCTGACTGCTGTTGAATAATAGATAAGCATTCATTCCTTGCAAAAAAAGGAAAAAAAAAACCCTAGTCATAATTTCCTGCAGAGAGCTACGTGAGTGAAAGAGGATGGAAGAGAAATTGAGACAAACCGAAAGGAAGAAAAAACATCATGTCTCATCTCTCAAGTGTAAGGAGCAAAATGCCTCACACCAGTGGTCCAGGACCAGACAGGACAGATAGATTTGTGTTGTGGTGACAGACCTTCACAAACACACACCATTTCATACAGAATCCCTTTTATTACCTCATCAACTCTCTCTCTCTTGTGTCACTCGCGTGTTCTGCGAGTGATAAAGCCGTGCCACCGTGTCTGGTGTTTGTGTTCGCTCTGAAACACACCTCACTGCAGTTTGTCTTGTCACTAAAAGTCTTCAAAACAGAGGCTGAGGCAGCGCCTATGGCGTCATTCACAAAACATGAGCTCCAGTTACCTCATCTGGCCTCTTCCTCTAAATGTTGAAGTTAATGAAGCACAGGCATGATGGCAACAACTGCCTCTGAGTCAGTACTATCTTCAGTGAAACTCAAATTGTGCAGCTGAGCTTTTAAGATGGGCTTTCAGGGTTGAGAAAACATGTTTTACAACTTGAGTGCATGCTTGATGATTTTCTGCTTTTGTTCAACAAAGCTTCAAACATCAGGTATTAATATCTTGTTAGTTTTCTCTGCATATTAAAATAAAATAATACCCTGTTTTAAGGGAGTTTGGACATCATATGAAAAAAATGAATACTTAAAAAAAAGAAAAATAATAAATAAACTTTAGAGAAACGGATGGTCCTAACATTGATTGTCAGCCTTTCTTAGTTTTTTAGACTGTAATGTCCTAACAGTGGGCTCACTCTCCAAATTCACCTGAAATCAATGTTTTCACTTACAGCACAGTTCTGTAAACACAGAAAATAGTTTTTGCTTTAAATACTACTTGATTTTAAAACATACAAAATGTATTAGTATTGTAGCAAGTTATTCTTCTTAAAAAAAGAAATAAAAAAAACCTGACCTGATATCATGTTGGCACTATGAATTAGTTTATCTACAGGAGAGAGTGTGACCTTCATGTTTTATAATGTACTTACATGTACATGAATGTCTGGAGCCTTCCTTAATGATGTGAAGGTGATGTTTCAGCAAAATGAGGTGGACGGACCCCACTTGGGTCCTGGATTTATGATTACCTGGCTAGAAGAACACAATATGTGCACCTACAGAACTCTGGGTCAGACAGAGTGTTCAGCAAAAAATGGGACACCACAGGAGACTAGCTTCTCCCCCTTTCTTCCTTTTCTCCTCACCCTCCAGACCAGAATAACTAATGCACAGTAATGAGACACTTTCAAACGTCGTTTGACACATGGAAGGGATGGATGAGCGTAAATGATTATTTGTGTTAAGGACTCAGCTGTGGCAATACCAAGTTTTATCTCAATAGATGAAAAGTGGAATAAGTTAGAGCTGTTTGGGGGTTGGATGTAGTTGTTGAGATGTGGTAGTCATCTCAGATTGAATTGACTTCCAAAGTTATTCAGTTTTAGATGAAGAACACAACTACGCTCCATCCATCCATTATTTTGTACCTGCTTCTTCCATTTTGGGTCACAGGGGTCGCCAGTGCCCATGTCCAGCAATCACAGTGCGAGGGGCGGGATACACCCTGGACGGGTCTCCAGTCCATCACAGGGACACATAGAGACAAATGAGACAAACAAACATTCACTCTCTCACTCACACCTAGGGACAATTTAGAGTTACCAATCAGTCTAACATGCATGTTTTTGGTCTGTGGGAGGAAACCGGAGTACCCGGAGAAAACCCACGCATGCACGGAGAGAATATGCGAACTCCACCCAGAAAGACACCCGGACGGGGATTTGAACCGGGGACCTGCTCACTGAGAGGCAGCAGCTCTACCAGTTGCACCACCGTGCTGCCCATAACTACTCTCAATGAATATACAATCAAACAAATAAAGCAAAAACAAACTATAAAATCCAGCCTTAAGAATGTGTATTCTGTTTCTGGGAACAAACTTTTTTATTTTTTCTTCCTTCGGCTGCTCCCTTCTTCAAGGGTCGCCACAGCGAACTAACTCACACAAAGACTTGGCAATTATTTTTTACATCGGATGCCCTTCCTGACTCAACCACAGACCACCAAGCTACCACAGCCTTCTGTGTGGAGCAAGGAGCTGCTATCCAGGGTGCCTGGGGGAGCAGATGATCGGGGTGGAGTGCCTTAATCAAGGGCCCAGAATGGGGCAAATGAGGGTGGAGGCAGGTGTAGGTGTTTTTCCCCACTCACATTTTGATATTGTTGGTCTGGGGTGTCGAACCGACAATCTTCCGACTACAGACCCACATTCTCTAGTTTCTGCGCCCCCCCCCCCCCCCCCCCAGTATAAAATACACAGGATTTGCAAAGAATATAAACAAGAATCATTAGACCGTCACAAACCAGATTTTTTTTTTTTTTTTTTACTGTAAATTAATTCACTGGTTTTGTTGAGTTTTCTTGGATCTCACTTCTACTACTACTTTTAACTTTACAGAAAGAAAGGCTTTGCAGAGAGTGGTGAAGGCTGCACAGAAGTATGTTGGAGTCAGCCTCCCCACCATCACAGACATCTACACCTCTAGATGCAGGAAGAGGGCACTTGCATCATGAAGGACCCCACTCACCCAGCACACACACTTTTTGCCCCACTCTCCTCAGGAAGGAGGTTGAGGAGCATTAAGTGTAGAACCACTAGACTGAGGAACAGCTTCTACCCTGAGGCTGTTAGACTCATGAATCTCTAACCAGAATAATCATTGTGAAAAATCACATCATGTTGCTGCTGATCTGTTTCATGTTGCTGCTGATCTGTTTCATGTTGCTGCTGATCTGTTTCATGTTGCTGTGTTCATGCGTGCTCATCTGCTCACACAGACTCATGTTCCAGCTGCTGTTCGGCATGTTGTTTTTATGCTACTGGTGCTTAGCGTATTTTTAGTTGATGTTTTTCTTACTTCATATCTTAGATCTTATTACTGTTTTTCTTTTACATTTTATTGTTGGATGTAACTGGGACCCTGTGTACATAATCTTGTTCACAGCACATGTGGCACATGAGCTGCAAATGACAATAAAGAAACTCTGACTCTTACTTTAACTACTGAGGGTGTTTCAAAAGAAAAATAACTCATGCTAGAATGCAGTCAACTTAAATTTTTAGGAAAGCATCAACTTATTTTTTTGTTGTTATTTTCATATTGTAGAGACTCTACTTCATTCACAGGTCACACATTGTTGGAGTAAAATTAAATTCCCCATCACTTAGTTACAGTTAATGGGTTTATGCCAGTTAAACTCCAAGTGTGTATTCACAGCATCTATTAGCAATTTGCAATAGTTCGTGTGCTGTTAATCAGTTTTATATGAACTGATAGAGCTCTCGCTGCTCGCAATATTACACTGCAGCAGACTCGGCAGGGTGTCAGCTAATGGGTTTCTTTTATTGGCAAAATTGAAGTTTAAATGTGATTCATATACCCCACCTTATGAGTTTTTTTTTTTTTTTTTCAGTTTTTGGATTTTATTTTACTTTTCTGAATCATTCAAGCTCCTCTTGTCAAATTCTAATGTTTAATATTCATCAACGAAGGGTTACAGCCACAAACACAGGCTGTTCAGATGAAAATGTTTCCTTCTTTCTCTATCATAAATTAATAATTTATTCGACTTGTATAAAAAGGTATTACTGAGTCTTATTACCTTTTGCTTATTACTTTTCAGGATGTAGCTATCTTCTTTAGTCCAGTGAGAGTTTGGGTCTACACTACGTCAGATGAAAGGATTTAATGTTTTCTGAAGGGGAGACATTTTTAAGGAAATAAAATGCCAAGAGTGTCCTTGGTTGTTTGCATTTAAAGATGCCCAGTTTGGATCAATATATTTTTATTTCTTGTTTGATTCCTTACAAACCTAAAAAGTGATTTCAAAATGGCCATTTATTCATTCATGCATCCGTCATCTAGAGATGTGTTGCTGAGGCAACAAGTTGAAGAGGGTAAAATGGACATCCCTTTCCTCAACAAAACTCCCCACCTCCTCCTGTAACTGGGAGTTTCTTCTTTTAGTCATAATCCATACCTCACGACCACAGGTGAGGGCTGGAGTGTAGACGGACCATTAAATTAAGAGCTTTCCCTTTCAGGCCAGCTCCTTCTTTACCATGATGGATCAGAGAAACAGCCTCATTACTGTCACGATCAGCATGTTGAACCCAAACGCAGATAGACATGGGGGGGGGGGGGGGGGGACTCGAAGATAAATAAAGAAGATCTATTTACCGTACTTGCCGCCGTACACATCACACTGCCATATAAATCACATCAGTCCAAATATGTCTAATAATTTGGAAAAAAAACCCCAACATAAATAAGTCGCTTTGCCATTTAAGTCGCATCTATTATGTGTCACCGCTGACCACCCGGAAACGTGGGCCGGTGTTGTGCCAAAAATCAACTGGCTGCCAAATGGCAGCCGCGGGAACATGCACGGGAGAACTTTAACAAGAATTTAACAAGATTAACACCTACAAACATTTATTTGTTTGGTTGACATTATAGCAAAAGGTGTGTATCTGTTGAACTTTTCCTTAGTAAATGCACTTTTATGGTAAAATCAGCTGCAGTTCGCCTGAACAGCGCTGCGAAATGCAGCTATTTGACATTTGCTTCAGGAGTTCCGGAGCGAGACGAAGGTGGCTTGGTATGGCAAGCCAAGTACTTTAAGTTGTGTTTATTTGCCATATGCAAGGTTAACACAGGGTTAACAGTACAATGATATGCTTAGGATGAGAAGAACCAATTTGACTCGCTAAAAAAAAATCAAAGAACAAACCAACAAGAATTACTAAATGTCGGCAAAAAGGGTACACAAAAAAAAGTACCAAAAAGTGAAAAAGTAATTACAATATTTACAATGTCCTAAAGAGATATATTTAACAACAACAACATGGTAGAATATAATTGTCTCATTAAAAGCCACTTTTACCTATTAATGAGACACTTGGCTTGCCGTATTGGTCGAGGGCCCTCTAGTGGCTGAAAATGGTAGTGTTCAATATTTTCCATATCAGAATGAATGAAATTGTCGGATCTCAGCCAAAAATTGGGTTATAAATATGGAGAAAAAAACGTATATTAGTCACATTCGGTGTATAAGTCGTAGGACTTGCAAATGTATGCAAAAGGGTACGATTTACACGTCAAAATACGGTAGTAAACATGAAACCTCAAAACAAAAGCTGACGAGGCAGTAAAACTTACTTGAATAACACGAGGAACAGAACATGACAGGCTGTGAGAAGCACAATCTACGAACAACATGAAGACTGAACTTAAAAGGACACTAACGAGACACAATGACGAACACCTGGGGAAAGACTATGAGGAACAGGTGATAGTGGCAGGAGCTGACTACACGAGGAGAGAAACACTGGGGAAACTGGAAACAGGAAAAGCAGACTCAGAGAACGAGACAAAAACAATCGCAAATAGACAAACATCACAAACACACAGATATGACACATTACTGTAGCCAAGGCGCTACTTTGTTAACTTTTCTTCGACTCCATCCTCCCATCATTAGTCCTCCCACCCAGATACCTGAACTCCTTATCTTGAGGCAGAGATTCACGTGATGCTGAAGGGCCTTCCACCTTTTTCCAGTTGAGAACCACGGCCTTGGAGTCAAGAGCTGATGCTCATCTCAGCTGTTTCACACTCGGCTTGGAACTGTCCCGCTGTACACCGAAGGTCATGACCAACAGAACCACATCATCTGCAAACCCAGATATTGTCCTCTTCATGACCGTGCCTTAAGATCCCCTTCATGAACACCACAAACAGGATCCAAGATAAGGAACAAGCCGGACAAGAGTCCAACCTGCAATTTTAGAATCCTTGAAAATGAAATTCCCATGATTAAAATGCAATGGTATAAACAGAGAGAAGATGTGATGAGTAACTAACTAAATAAATAAATGAATAAATAAGAATTAAAATTGCTGTCATCAAACAAATTCCATAATTTACATTAGCAAATTAGATATTTGGGCTGAATCATTCAATGAGCACAAATCTCATATTCTGTTAGAATAAAAACAAACAAAATTAATATTAGGACAATGAAAGCAACATTTTTATGATCTGTTGGATATATGCTCACAATAATACTGATCAGTTTTTCTCAGGCACTACTGCATGTTCCAGCTGAAATTGAACTCCTTAAAACCATTTTTTTCTTTGCTTCTTTTAGTTTCACTTTTGTCCATCGATGATCTTGAGCTCATAAATATCTGATAAGCAAAGCTGAGCTGATTGATTTGTCTTCTTTATTGACAAAGAGTGCATTGTAAATGTAAGAGTTAGAAAGTTCACAGCTACAAACTCACACAAACATTTCACTGTACACTGAACAGCACACACACATAAAAATACACATGTGCGCATATTCACAATATATTACAACTGTGTGATACATTACAGTGTGACGCTCTGAGTCTGGGAGCGTTTACCACCAGCAACAAAAAAGGCAGACTACAACTGATAATTTACTTTAACCCTCTAAAATGAAACAATAAATTACATTTATACTTAAAAATATGACAAGCAATTAGAATAAAAAATATATAAACAATATATTTGCAACAAATGGGTGGTTTTAATTTGACGTATTTTGACCAAGCAATCCATAAAAAGTGGAAAAAGTTTGAATTGGAAAGCAAACATCTCTACACTTAGTAAAAGAAAACTTGTTTTCACAGTTTTAGGATCGCGACTTCTTATAAGAATACTTTGTACTCTTTTTCAAAAAAACATTTTGGAGTCTGCCAGGCTTGTGGCATTGTGGCTCAGCTATTTTTCAGCTAATTTGATGTACTAACATTTATAATTAGCTGTGATTACATACATACAAACAAAAAAAAAGTACAAAAAACAAAAGGTTAAAAAAATCAATGTTTTTGGTCACACTTTATCCTGAGGGAAATATAAATGAAATTTTGTGCCGATCCATTCAAAAGCTGTGGAGGAATTTGAAAAGGGTCAGAATGGAATAAAATGAGAAAACAATTGGTACAAACAAAGTACAATTCCTTAATTGGGCATTTAAATTGTTGTTGTTTTTTGACAAAACTGAATTAAACACAAAGACAGGTTGGGACTATTGTTCAGCTTTGGTGTAAATACCCTCCTTAACCCCAACACAACAAAACTCTGCGGGGGGTTTGTGAAAAAAAAAAAAAAGTGCCAGCATATCCTCAAGCGTTACGAGTTGAAAATGTTTTCGAGTGCATTTAAAATAGAACAACTGCTTTCCTCCAGACTTCTCAGAGAAGAACAATGTGGCCTGGAAGTGGAAGCAGAGTGAGCTATTCAAAGAAGGTGGCTGTTAGAACAGAGACAGTAATCTCTCCACACCCAGCCTCATTTTTATTCACACACAAGTCAAGCTTTGCCTCTCGCTCTTCCTCCCAGCTCATTTCTCTCCTTTTCCGCACCCTTCTCATCCTTTTCCGTCCATTCCCTCATCGTTTTCTTGTATTTGCTTTACTTGTTTTCTGTTCTAGTCTCACTTTTAGAAGCAGTCCACTCTAACCGGCTTCAAATACCACAAGTTAAAAGATGAATCCACCCTAAAATACATGAAGATGGCTCACCCCGTATCTCTGAGTCTGCCTTTTTGTTTGTTTTCGGTGTTTTTGTGCTGATCTGAGTCTGAATATTATCTGAAACACCTGCAGTAAATATCAAGTTTACCTGTCAGTCCATTAGAATCACAGAGGAGTCATTTCTTGTATATTTTGTACCACTTTTACAAAATATAGTTTGTTTTTTTCTGCACACAAGGCATATGCAGAGATAAAATGGGGGTTTAGTTTCCTGCCAGTGTTTTAACATTATTCCAGGTGGCAGTAACACGCCTAGAAGCACTGCAATAAAAATGCAACGGAAGGGAGCACTGCTGGGAAATTAAAGCATTGACTTGCCTGTGCATTCTCGAGGCCAGTCAATATGCAAAGCATTTATTACTCTACTATTATGCTCTGAAGTAGTCTATCAAGCATGCTCTGCGTGCAGCAAAAATAGCATCCTCAAAGCACCCGGTTTACAGTCCTGCTCCGACACATAAACCGAATTTCATCCTGAAGCTCCAACATGTTCTTTAGTATTCCTCTGCAGTTCATCTCACGTGAGGAGCCGAGTCAGACATTCAGATTTGTGCTGAACTAAAACAACTTAACAGATGTTTTTTATAAGGAGACATCTGGGAAGTGGTTGTTTGAAATAGTTTGGAAAACGGAAAACGCTTGCATTTGATAGTTAGCAGGAAATTGGACGAACTGTCAGTTTATGGCTGACCAGCACGAGCAAAATTCATTTGATCTGACTAACAAGACGAGATCAGCAACAACGAATCGATTTCCTGTTCTAGACAAACAAAAAGAATGGACTAACTAAGCTATTATGACAAACTTACTGGCTTGTGTTGCTGATTAAGTTCAGGCTTCTATCATCTTCTTTTGTTTCTTTGGATTTTTTGTGACAAATTTGAAGTTATAGATATTTTTTGTGATGTTTAAAAAGCCACAACTTCCATGATGAGTTATCA
>NC_056500.1:13805297-13817446 GCF_014905685.2 Nematolebias whitei
ACTATATATATATATATATATATATATATATATTTGGCTACACTATAGTGAGTACAGTAGCACTGATAAAGAATGCAGCTCATATAATTAGAAACAAATTTCACCTGTCATTTATTTATTGACTTTTTGCGATATTTAAAAAATTAAACCGTCAAAAGATGGCTGCGGATGGGAGCTTGGAGATTATTTCTCCCCCAATACACAAAGAGAAAACAAGAAAAATGACGATAAATGAATGTTTCAGAGCTGAACTAGAACACAGTATGAACCCAGACATTCAGCACAGTTATAATCAGAGAGTGTTTTATCTCTGCATGGCCCCAGTCTTGTTTACACACAAACACAGAGTTAATCTCCTCTTTTTTTTTAGGCATAGACTTAGGGTGGATTTATCTTTTTTTAATACATCCCAGCAAGAAGCCTGCCTTCCCTGTGAACCCAAACACACATTTTCTGATAAATGATCACATTGTGTGATGCTTCCTGCTGGTCAAACCTGTAAATGCACACACTGACATGGGAACAGCCTTCGAAACTTTAGATCTAACTTAGAAAAACTAGAGCAAAGAGTAAACAGATCACACTCAGCTGCACGTTATATGCCTGCCTGCGTTGGCTGCTTTCATTTCTTCCACATGACATTTTCAGGTGGCATTCAATCTGAGCTTTTAGGTACACGAGTTGTCTCGCTCTTTATTAAACCCCTGAGCTATCGCTGAGACTGTTTTTCCAGAGGCATCTATTTACAACAAATTATTCCTCTGAACCACTGACACGCTCCCAGTTGATCTCGGTGCTTCCTGATAAAACGTTCAATAAGCTGCTGTTGCCAAGCAGCAAATGTGATTGAGATTGAACCGTCGGAGAAGAGTTTCAGCAAAAAGGAAATAAAAAAATGAAAACTGGAATGGCTGCATTGTTGCATGATGGTTGCAGAACTTTCAATGTCACAATGTTGTTAAAAAAAAAAAAAAAGACTTGAACATCCCAGCAATGCAGAGCAACGAAGAAGTGGAAACACGTCCTGTCATTGCGAGCTGAGTTCTCAGATGATGACAAATGAAATCATAATACCCAGTGATGAGTAATCTGTGGGACACTGGTGCAGAAGTTCAGGCTGAAGGCAGAGCGATGCTGCTGTTGTTCCCCAGCTGGTAATCCGCACAGAGCTGAGATAAAAGGACTTCTCCAGTGAAGTGCCCGCAGTAAGATCAAGCCTTTTTGAGCAGGGAGTCAAACGTCACATTAAGTGCTGACACATAATAAATAATTCACCAATTTTCTTCCTGACCCAAAGCATTTGGCTTCTTTTTAATGTTTTTCCTGTACAATCTGTCACAAATCAATTTGGCTGGATGTGTAGAATGAGCGCTGAAAAGGTTGCCGTTTGCAGATGAGAACAGGGATAGGTCACTTCAGCTTATTTAATCAGCAGACTGGCACAACAGCATTAATCAGAGGTGTCAATCTGGAGCTGAGTCAAAACACAGCCTGACAACAAAGACATGTCCGGCTGCTGGCGAATGAAAAAATGTACGAAAACAAAGGACCCCGCCAGGCTGCCTGCTGCAGAATGATGATTGCCATCTGGATGGCAGCCATACACTTTAGACATTTGTTCTGCTCGTGAACAGAACATGACTGGATTTCTGGTTGGTTCATGCACTGCAGTAACACTTGACTTGCTGTCAGCTTTAGGATTTTGCAGCCAAATCACAAGAACACTGGATGGTAATCTCTTCTGAGATTTTCTGGACTTGACAAAAAGTGGATCTTTGAAGCAGTTTTTCCTCTTCATTTAAAGTTGCTTTCTTTTTTCTACTCCTCATAATTACCTCATAGCCTGAAAAGACACATTTATGAGTACATTTGTCTTCTTCTGATTGTATTGCCATAGATCTCTACTTGAATATGTTCAGAAAGTGTCTGAGTGTGAACAAAAGCATCAATGTTCTTTCTGTAGGCAAATGTCACATTAAAAAAGAAAAAAATATATATTTTTGACAACATTTCAAAGTTTGTTGAGGATGATTCAAGTGAAGTTTATGACTTAAAAGTCAAAAATACATCAGTAAAATGGTGCTTTTGGCTAAAGTTGAAATAAATTAGCAAAAAGGAAAATAAAACTTTCCAAATATAACTATGTACAGACTCTTCAATGTGAAGATAGATTGAAAAGGTCCCATAAAAAAAAAAAAACTGACTCGTGATTTAAATCGTAGCAATTTTCACAAACACATTGAAGCACTCACGACACAACATGCTGGAAGAAACAAGGCTTGGTGTGCGTCTTGTATCCAGAAACTTTTTTTTTTTTTTGGTCCAACATTTGGTCCAGTTTGATCATTCATACGATTGTCTGCTCTGTCACTTTCTTCTTCACTGGAGTGTGTTCGGTTTATTCAAAAACACATCGTCTTCCATTCATCTGTCAGCGCAGTGTTTGAAATCAAATCTTGTAAGCAGGGTTTTGGTGATTTTTTTGTCCATTAAGGTCAGAAATTTGCTTTTATTTCCCACAGTGTAGTTTTTTTTCTTTTTCCAGTTTTTATAGCAAATAATCCTGGTATATTAAATTTCAAGAGATGTTCCAATTTTAGTGGATGGATGCCATGAAGAATATGTCCAAGACAGATCCAGTCGGTCATTAAAACAACCAAAATGGTCATGAAAGGAAATGATCAAGATCTTCAGAACTGGTAAACGTAGGTTTCAGTGGCTCAAATAGAAGTGTGGAAGAACAACCCATTCCATCACACTGGTCACATTTTCATGCAGTGTCACGTCTCCGTGTGGCTACACAGATTCAGTAGGAGACTGGTCATCACCGTGGTGCCTCATTGACTGGACGCTTGTCAGGATTTTCTTCTGGTGTCCGGCAAGAGACACTCCAATCCTCTGCAGATCTCTGCAAAAACAGAGATACTGTATGAGTCATCTTCACACAGAAAGTTGCTGCTAACGGAATTATAATGACAATATTTGCCGATGGTCTTAATCATTGCTTGCTTTGGAATAAAAACATAAAAGATAAATCTACTTATCCATCTTTGAAATGAAGCTTTTTGTGTTTATTGATCCACTAGGACCTGATGTGCCGTTTTCCTTTTGAGTCTGAAGAATTGTGCACGTCATATTCACATTTTCTAAGTAAACCAAGATTTTTTTTCTCCTATTGATTTGTTTCCAAACAAAACCCTTTGAAATTCACATGACTTTTTAAAAAGCTTTTGGTTGGATCATGTTATAAAAGTGGAATTGAAAATATTAATGGGACATCTTAGGCATTTCATGCAAAACAAAACATGCCAACACATTTCAGGCGACATCATACTCGTTGCTTTATATTGGCCATGAACGTCTGTAACGTGGGCAGCTGCTTAAGAACCTAATTAAATACTCATGCCACGCTGAATTTATGTTGCAAAGAGAACAAATTAAAAACCCAAGGAATGAGGGTTCAGCCAGGTCGTCCAGTCGTTTTTCTCAGAGGAAGTCATTCTGTCTGTATGAAATATAAAATAGGGTTCACCGGCTCATATACCTTCTCTCCACCTTTGTCACACTGGTACGTTTAAAGGACATTTAATTAATGTCTTTTGATCCATGCACACTTTGCATTTTATCCATTTTAACCAATTAAGGACCAAATGACAGTCCCTGTTTAATGTATGGTGACCAGGTTCATATCTAATAACGGTGCCTTGTTCAAGAATTGTTTGCAGAAAGTAATAAAACTTTTTTTACTGACATTATTATGTAAACATAATTAACACTAGCATACAGTAAGCTGTAGAAGTTCCATGAGACTTTGGACAGCAAAACATCCTCCTGTTGTTAGTTTATCGCCTTGTTTCTGCACCGATGTTCATCCAGGACAGAGTGAGGATAGGTAGCTGTCCATTCTCCAATTTGGCGCTCTATGAGGCTCATGTACAGGGTGCTACCTCCCATCCCTTTGGTATTATATCTCTCTGTCCCCTGTCTGACAAAATATTCCCTTTTTGATGTAAATTGCCCCACTGTCTGAATCTGACTATCCACAGACCACATCCTTCACATGTACTTGACTGCCTTCATCCTAAAGAGCAAGATCTTGTTGTCCTGATCTGGGGGCTTCACAGTAGAGTTGCATTTGGACCCAAAAAATCTGATCCAACCTGGCCCCAGCCCGTAGCCATCATTTCCGAACCCCACCCGATCCGACAAAATAACAGTAATTACAGGTCCGAACACAAACCCCGACCCCCAGACATTTTTAATTAAGCTTTGACTGCTTATATAGTTACTAACGATCAGCGGATGCACGCGATTGAAAAAAAAAGGGGCAGAAGGTTGGAGCTGAGGGGGTGTTTGTCCTTTCATGGTCGTCAAAGTGCATCAAATCCCTCTCTGGCATGTCTGCTTTGGGATTTCACCTGTTTGGGTCGTAGGCCGCACGCGTCCGCTGAGTGCAGCGGCTGAATGAACATCCATTTGGGCTATGGATCGCTTCCTGTATAGTCCCATCTGAAGCTTAACTGAAGTTTATTTTACCTCTTTCAAGGCCGGTCAGCTTGCAGTGAAATGGCCGTGTGCAGCTGGTGAATGTATGGCAAGCCATGTTTCCATATAATTGGATTGCGGTTGATCTGCTGATGCAATCAAAAGCCAGACATTGACTTGGCCTGCCCATCCAGCACATTATCATGGCCCGGACCACCCTGAATTTTGATTGGGCTGGGCCGGGCTTCGGGCCCGGGTTAGAAATGACAGCTCTACTCCATAGGCTTTTGTCAAAAAATGTGTGTAAGGGATTTGTGTGAAGGACAACATTCTGGTGACTCACAGACCCAGTTCAAACCCCAGTACAGTAAATGGTAAATGGACTGTACTTATACAGCGTCTTTCTATATGATCAATATACTCAAAGCACTTTACACTACAATCTGTGCACTCATTTACCCATTCATACAGCACTCTAACGTCCGTACAAAGATTAATCAGTGCTTTATCACATTCATACAGCGATGGAACACACATCAGAGGCAATGAAGGGTTCAGTGTCTTGCCTAGGGACACTTTGCCATGTGACTGTTGGTGGAATATAACCCCCAACTCTTGCATTGAAGGATGACTGCTCTGACCACTCAGCCACAACTGTCCCAGTACTGTGCAATAATCTCACTCTAGCCTTTGCCCAAGTCTATGTTAAATGCATGTAGCTGTAAGCAACACATGGCAAATTACTGTCCATCATGGCAGAAAACCAGCTTTGGTGACAGCCCAGAAGGGGTTCTGTAAAAGTCAAAGTAAGATGCAAAGTAGCAGTCATGTTTGGTTTGCAACTTCTTTTTATGTTTGCCTTCTTTACAAGCTCTTTAGGTTTGAAAAAAAATGAACCAAACATTCTACTTAAAACTCCCGTTTATTACAGAGGCCATAAATAATGGACTGAAAAGTATAGAAGAGAGTAAGACAGACATACACAGAAAACAAGAAGTGTTTACATGGACATCTAGTCAACCAACCACCTGGTAAACATGATAGAGATCAGGCAGGATGAGCAGTGTAAGATGACGGATGGAAAACAGCTTATAATGCAGACTCACTCAGCTGTGATTTCTGTGACAAGCGGCAAAGAGGTGAATCCCGAGCCAATAAAAGAGTCTCTATATTGGGTCATCTTCAGCGCAGCCAGCCAGTCTTCCACTGAGCTCACCCTACTCAGGTCTGGAGCTGCCCGGTCTAACAAAGGATGATGATGTGAAGGACTGCAGGGAGCAGATATGAGAAGGGGTATTTTAGAATATCAGCTGTATCACTCAGAGTGTTTGGTTATGCAAATGAGTTTATATCGCTGCTCACCCAGGGGGAATGTTGTTGATGCCGGCTTTGAGAGATGCAGGGTTGCGGATCATTTTGTCCAGCATGCTGACGATATCTGGGAACTTTGGCCGCGCATTCCTGTCTTTCTGCCAACAGTCCAGCATCAGTTGGTGCAGCACTACAGGACAGTCCATGGGAGCTGGAAGTCTGAAGTCCTGCTCTATGGCATTTATCACCTGGGACACAGCAGAGGAGGGAAATCATGGAAAAAAGACTGATTAAATCTGAATTTTATCAGTATACTTAGAAAAATGACAAAAGTTACAGCTCCTTAGCTTTCATGTTGTAACATCATTCTTCAGTTGTAATATAAATATTCTAGTGCAGTGGCTATATCCCCACCGCTCAAAGCGAAAGCCTGGCAATAATTATTATAATTTTTTTTTTTTACTCTGTGTGCATTCATTCGTGTACCATTATCAAAATATCTCAACTGCTGAACAAACTTTTTTCAAACTTTATAAAATGGAAAAATTTGGTCAGATAAGCTGATTCAAGATGGTTGCTAGAGAAACGCATTCTTAGCACACACAAAAATGGCTACAACTCATCGCTATAATGCATCACTCACAACACATTCCTAGAGGGCAACACATGGTGTGACATCTTTGATTAAAACATTGACATAAGTGTTGTCTCTCTGTTAGCTAAACTTCTCATGAACTACTTGGACAGTTTTTAAAGAAACTCTTAAGGCAGACAGCTAAATGACACTAATTCACACAATAAAGGCTGTGATATACATTGAAGGAACTGAAAAAATTAACAATTTTGTTTTCGCTGCCATTTGTCGTGAGCTGAACTCAGTAATCTAATACTTTTTCTCTGTACATAAAAGGCATTTTTCTCTCAAATATTGTTCACAAATTTGTGTAAATCTGTGTCAGTGAGCAGTTCTCCTTTGCCGAGATAATCCATCCACCTCACAGCTGTGGCAGATCAAGATGCTGATTAGACAGCATGATTATTACACAGGCGTGCCATAGGCTGACCACAATAAAAGGCCACTTTAAAATGTGCAGTTTTATCACAGCACAATGCCACAGATATTGCAAATTTTGAGGGAGTGTGTAATTGGCATGCTGACTGCAGGAATGTCCACAATAGCTGTTGATCGTGAATTGAATGTTCATTTTTCTACCATAATTTGTCTCCAAAGGCGTTTCAAAGAATTTGACAGTACATCCAACTGGCCTCACAATTGCAGTCCACATTCACCCACACCAGTCCAGGACCTCCACATCCAGCATCGTCACCTCCAAGATCATCTGAGATCAGCCACCTGGACAGCTGCTGCAACAACCTGTTTGCATAACCAAAGAATTTCTGCACAGACTGTCAGAAACCGTCTCAGGGAAGCTCGTTTGCATGCTCGTCATCCTCATCGGGGTCTTCAGCTGATGGCAGTTTGTCATTGTAACCTATACGAGTGGGCAAATGCTCATATTCGATGGTGTATGGCACGTTGCAGAGGTGTTCTCTTCACGAAAGTATCCTGGTTTTCACTGTATAGGACAGGCGACAGACGAATTGCGTTGTGTGGGTGAGTGGTTGCTGATGTCAGCGTTGTGGCGACGAGGTTACTGTATGGGCATGCATATGTCATGGACAACCAACGCAGGGACTGGTTACATGTGGTCTGTGGTTGTGAGGCCGGTAGAATGTACTGCCAAATTCTCTGAACCTGGACATTCCTGCAGTCAACATGCCAATTGCACGCTCCCTCAAAACTTGCAACATCCATTAAACATCCATTTCAGGAATACTAGGCCTTTAATTATTTGTTTCATATTTTCCTCATTTCCTGTTTCATTTTAAAAACCTAACAACTATTGTTCAATGTGCTTAGTTTTTTTTTTTTTGCTTCCTGTCTGTATCACACCTGAATTACATTTTTCTAATTGTCTCAGTTATTATAAAGATTTCTGGTTTTCTCTGTTTCCTGGTTTTGTTTAGCTTTTTTCTTTATGTACCATCTCAAGTTTTTTTTTTCTTCTCTCTTGCTTACTTTTAGTTTTTCTTTTTCTTTGTTTTTAGCCATTTTATTCTGCACCTGTGTTGGCAAAAACAATCACTTTCTGAAAAATGAGAAAAATAATCAGTTTCCTATTAACTCCTTCGCATCTGATTCTGTCAGTTTTGGCAAAATTTGAAAGATGGTTTTAATTTATTTAAATGCCTTTAGAATCAAATGTTAAAATGAGGTGCAACTTCATATTCTGTCAACAATACCAGCAATTGCATCCAAAAATTACATGAAAACACAGGTGGCAGTGATTTACAGCTAAACTTATGATCGTTAGCGCCAGGTTCTACAGAGAATTTACAGAAACAGTGCATTCAGTTGGATTATCTTAAATTCAGCTGACAGATTCAAAGATGTGCCTTCTTCTCTCAGTCCCTCACTCCTCCTAGTTTTGTCTCAGATCTAAAGAATAATATTCTCTGAACTAATCCTATAAATACTCAGTTATAAACTCAGGCCTGTTTACTCGACAACAGAGTGTCATTTTCATGATCAAAGAGACGAGCAGCAACGTGCAGCCATGACAGATGAAGGAGATCACAGAGATCCACTGCTGACTCTGCACCCAGTATGCCTTTGATACGTCTGTGATCAGTTCTTAACGGCTGCAAGGCTGAAAATACACAATAAAGCCAACTATGTAAGAAAATATTTTAAATTAGACAATCCTAAAGGTACGGAGTTGATCTGATTTCATTGTTGGTTTTATGTAACGTGAATACATAATAAATGAGATAATTAACAACGCAGCCATCTTGTTCAGCTTAACATATTTGCTTTAAAACTGAAAATGTAGAACTAGTAGAAATGTTACATTTATAGTTAAGGCACATTGGTGTCACCCATCGGTGAGGGATTTGAATAGTGAATGTTTTTTAGTTTTTGAGATGAGTTTTTCTGGACTGGAATTAAACAGAGAATGCAAGTTAACCTTAATGTTTTTGGATGCAAGATTCTCCAGTGGATAGGAGTTACACAAGAACAAACGTGTATTTATATTTATTTAATTTTGCTTGTGGCACAAAGGGATGAGTGAGTAATGGGATAAAAAAAAAAAAAAAGTTGCCACCTGGATTTAATAAGCAAATAGGTACGAGCATCCTATTGAATAATTACTGCATGGGTGATTATCTTTCAGCTGGCAACAAGTTATTTAACATCAACTGATGCAATGAGTTGCTTCTCATTTCTTAAACAACCATGTCGTGGAAAAGATGTCAGTCTGTTTGAGAAGAGTCAAATCATTGGCATCAAGCAGAGAAAACATCTAAGGAGATTGAAGAAACTACTAGAATTGGTTTAAGAACTGTCCAACGCATTATTAAAAACTGGAAGGATAGAGGGGACCCATCGTCTTCGAGGAAGAAAATGTGGCCGGAAAAAAATTCTGAATGATCGTGATCGGCGATCACTTAAACGTTTGGTGAAATCAAATCGAAGAAAAACAACAGCAGAACTCAGGGTTATATTTAATAGTGAAAGTAAGAACATTTCCACACGCACAATGCGAAGGGAACTCAAGGGATTGGGACTGAACAGCTGTGTAGTCTTAAGAAAATCACTAACCAGTGAGGCTAACTGAAAAAAAAAAGCTTAAATTTGCTAGGGAGCATAACAATTGGACTCTGGAGCAATGGAAGAAGGTCATGTGGTCTGATGAGTCCAGATTTACTCTGTTCCAGAGTGATGAGTGCATCAGGGTAAGAAGAGAGGCAGGTGAAGTGATGCACCCATCATACCTAGTGCCTAGTCATCAATGCAAGATCTTGGTGAAAAATTAATGCAACACTGGATGGAAATGTGACATTGCAGAAGCTTATTGAAACAATGCCTCAGTGAATGCATGATGTAATCAAAGCTAAAGGCGGTCCATCCATCCATCCATTATCTTTTACCGGCTTCTTCCATTTTGGGTCACGGGGGTTGCCGGTGCCCTAGTCCGGCAATCATTGTGCGAGGGGCGGGGTACAGCCTGGACAGGTCGCAAGTCCATCACAGGGCCACATAGAGACAAACAACCATTCACTCTCTCACTCACACCTAGGGACAATTTAGAGTTACCAATCAGCCTAACATGCATGTTTTTGGTCTGTGGGAGGAAACCAGAGTACCCAGAGAAAACCCACGCATGCACGGAGAGAACATGCAAACTCCACCCAGAAAGGCCCTCGGACCGGGATTTGAACCGGGGACCTGCTCACTGAGAAGAAGCAGCTCTGTCAGTTGCGCCACCGTGCTGCCCTAAAGGCAGTCCAATGAAATATTAGTGCGTGACCTTTTGTTTTTCTGGTGGCAACTTTTTTTTGGCCAGGCAGTGTACATATAAAGGCGTTTTAAACCCTTCCTACACTCTTGCAATATTCTAAACAAGGTTTCTAAACGCTCTAATAGAGCACATAATGTCATGATTTCCCTCTCTCTGCCTCCGCTGCTCTCAGCCTCATGCAAGTGCTTCTGGCCACGCCCACTTCTCCACTAAGCATGGAGAACAGCTGACCAGCTGCAGAGGAAGCTTATCCTGCAGCATGGGCTGCACAAAGGTGCAGCAGGTGCGAAATAATTTAAAATAATTCATTTTAAATAAAAATTCCATGCCAATCATGCGTATCATCCATCAATCAGCCAATTGTGTGTCATGTCCAATCTTATTTTGAAAAAACGCGATAGAGCGAGTTCGCGATAAACGAACTGCAACGTAGCGAGGGACAACTGTATATGTATATGGTGGTGGCCATCTTGGATTTTCAATAATGACTTCTTATGTCTAGATGCAGCCACACACCAAAATGGAAATCGGCAGGCTGCTTATTTTTCAAATGATCTTTCAGACAGAGGAGAGTATTTTCCAGTCCCTTGTTGGCTCTGTGACAGGGCAACAATAGACTGAATGGTGCAAAGATTTGCAGCTTGAAAGGAACAGATTGGCACACATAATAGGAGATAGGTGTAAGTAAAAAAATAAAAAAAATAAAAACACAAAAAAAACATCCAGAACATGTGGCACATCATCCCTGGAGGAACTTGGCTGCAAAAAATATTCATGAGTGTGAAAGAAATGAAAATGTTGAAACTAATAATTTGTACCCACTTAGGCAGCATCCCTGGCTATTTCCATGTTCTATGTGTGTTTAAAGCAAGCAGACTCTTTTTTTTTCTTTTATAAATGTGACATGTAAATAGCAGAGGTGAGGGCTATTTGAGCTAAACTACATCTTGTGATATGACTTTGGTAAACTGCATAGAGATTGATGTTCAGGATATTAAAGAGCAGACAGATCCTGCACCGAGTCAAGCTGTTGCTGCTGTTACAGAGAGACTTTTCTATTATGCTATCAAGTTTAGATTTGTCCCTTCCTACGAACAGCCAAGGATTCAGAGAAAGAAATATCTTTCCTGCTACAGTGTCTTTGCCACTTCATTCAATAAAACTGGTAGATTATTTTGCTTTAGTCGTCTTTATTTAAAAACTAAAGTTACTTAAGAGCATCTAATTTCAACTCATTCACATTTAATGGGTAAGCAGCAAGAAAGCCTGCAGCCTCTGATGTCGAGGGAGTTTTGCACAGATGAAGGATTTGATTTGATTCTTTGAGAGCAGGAACAAAGAATGATGAAGATCGTTTCAGTGTCTCATATGAAAATTCTGATGAGGAATTTTTATTCTGCCGAATATTTTTGCAGTTTCAAAAAGCTCTGAAAGCAGAGTGCTTTTATCATGAACACAGACTTCAATACTTTGAAACACATTTGTCGCTTTGGAAAATAATAAAAGTAAAGAAAATCAGGTTCTGAAATATCTGAAAATATTCTGCAGTTTACACCAATAATATATATATAAAAAAAGACTTTTAAAAAAATGTCTCACCAACAATAATTGTGATGGTATACATATCTAACTGTGATGCAACAGGCCTGGCTTGAAAACCACCTCACACATTCATTACTCATACAACCAATAATAATAACAACAGCTGAAAGACTCGGAAAAATACCGAACTCCCCCCAAACAACTACATTTTTCATCTATAGCCACAAAACAGTTAACCCCTATAAAAAAATGCATGTTTCAGTTTTTTAAATGATGTATATTTTTACATTTTGAATAATCTAAATGGGTTTAAAGTCTAAACTAGAAATAGACCTAGTAATAGTCTGATCAAGATACACCTATATATATATATATATATATATATACACATATATATATAATATATATTATATATATATATATATATGTATATATATATATATATAT
>NC_056500.1:13817846-13818566 GCF_014905685.2 Nematolebias whitei
TGGCTGCCCTCATTTTTAAAGACTGGCAATGACCAGAGAAATTTACTTGATGGCTTGTGTGACATTATAAAATAGTTAAGCGATAACTTCCTTTGGTTGAACTCAGATAAGACAGGATGACTGATCGTCCTTGATTGCTGCACAAATCAAGCAGGAAATGAGCCACTTTCAGACTCAGCAGTTGGTTTGTCTGAGAGATAAGGTACTGTGTTTGACCAATCGGTGACATCTGACAGTCATGCCAAGCAGTTGGTTCAAAGCTGCTTCTTCCTCTTGAGGAATAAAACAAAATTAAGAAGGCTGGTGTACAAAAACGTACATGGTTATCCTACTTTCCCCTCTCTCATTTAATTGGTGTAAAGCACTTTTTACATGTCTTAAAAATGCCTTTTGATTGTTTTAGCTCTTGCAAAGCTTCAGGGATTTGCATATTCAAGCTGCTCAGTGCGCTTATGAATAGCTTAGCCCTAAAAGTGCTCCTTCAGCCTGTTTAACCAGAGATTATTAGTAGCTACTAGAACCAGATTTTAATCCAACAAAAGTGATCTCAGGTTGTACATCAACTGAAAGAACAAGGTTTCTTGGTTGTTGTGTTTTTGACTCCTTCAAAAAAAATCAGCTGAAGATGTGTTTTTATTGAGAGAAGCTTTTTTGTTAGTTTTTTTGATTGTATGCCCATCCATCCATCCATCCATCCATCCATCCATCCATCCATCCATC
>NC_056500.1:13818666-13868806 GCF_014905685.2 Nematolebias whitei
TCCATCCATCCATCCATCCATCCATCCATCTTTACCCGCTTCTTCCTTTTCGGGTCACAGGGTTCACTGGTACCCATGTCCTGCCATCACTGTATGAGAGGCGGGATACACCCTGGACAGGTCTCCAGTCCATCAAAGGGACACATAGAGACAAATGAGACAAACGACCAGTTAGTCGCTCCTTCACACCTAGGGACAGAAATCCCCGCTCTCCGGCTGGGATTTGATCCGACGACCTTCTAGCTGAGAGGTGGCAGCTCTACCAACTGTGCCACTGTGCCACCTGATTGTATGCCTATTAGTTCACTGATTGTCTTTGGTAGTTTATTTCTGTTCATTTTTTTCATGTTATGTATCTTGTATTCTATTCTTTATTTTTTTATAAAGCAATTAGGGATTTTTTTTTTTGTCTTTAAAAAACAAACAAACAAACAAAAAACTTTAATAGATAAATTGGGCCAGAAACAAAAGTGAAGAGCTCCCAAATCAGAATGTACAAATAGGACAAACTTAAATCATTTGTTCTGTTTTCAAACCATTTTAACTTTGCCATTTAAAATTTAAATGTCTGATGTTCTCAGCATTTCCATTCACCTGATTTCCACCCATATGCTTTAAATTTCTCAGTTGTCTCCATATTTACCTTTTCTTCACCCGTGTAATATATATATATATATATATATATATATATATATATATATATATATATTTATATTTATTTATTTTTCCTTCCTCCTAAACATCGTCAACAATTTTGTCTGGTTTTCCTTTTTTACTTAAATTTTAACCTTTTTCTGTCGGCTTTAATTACCTGAAGCATCACTGCCTGTCTTTGCTTTAAACACGGACCTTGTTCAAACTTTCTTTGTTATACACACATGAGTCAAACAGTTTCAATAAGAGCTGCTGCAGTGTGTTTAGAAATGTGCGTATTTTTTAACAAAAATCTCAAGCCATAAAATCGTGTGAAATAAACTCCAATAAGTATTTTTTTTTCCTCAAAACTTATATTAAAAGTAACAAGTCTGCATATCTGTAAGCTGAAATAATGTGGCACTTCCATTACGGCGCTGTAAACGCGGCGCTGGGGATTTGTCTGCTCGCTGGGTGAACTCCACTTGACCCCGGCACACTTCTCAGGCTTTGTAATGCATAAATTCACTCTGAGCGCCGCTGCCAATCAAAACAGCAGCAAGTGTAGAGAAACATCACAGGTCTCTTTCATGATTAATTCATGTTGAACACAGCACCTGCAGTGGCTCTGCTGACGATTTCACCGCTCCGACTTCTTTGAAATCATGGCTGTGTGTGCATGTGTGCGTGCATTTACACATGTCGGCCCGTGACTATGGTTCAGCTGAATGTGTCTGTGTGCTTCATATGTGCAAGTCGGGGTGTCAGAAGCATGCATAGTTAATGCCCCCGCAGACCCTCGTTAGCTATAGCTGTAACGCACACTCTCTCTCCATCATTATACTCAGACTGTTCTATTATAAATCTGTCTCTATTACACTGACTCTGTCATTAAGGTTGCAGAGGATGCTTCTGAAGCTCGGGTGCGAGGAGGAAGGAATTAGCCGGAAGGAAGTAAAAGATGGAGGTGAAAGTGTAAATATGAAGGAAAAGGGGATGGATCAGGTGCTAGACAGGGGAAGCCAAATCTCTGCAGATAGATGTGAGTGATTTTACTACTTGAAAATGTGTCAGAAAAGTTCAAAGGTTGCCACTGATTAACTCCCTTAATACCTTTAATAATGACAGCTGAACTTAAAAAGAAAACTCTACTGCACGTTAGACTTTGGTGGAGTAAAAGAGTGAGTTGAAAGATTTTACCAACTCTGAGGAATGACATTTTTATGTGAAAAAAAGTGCCAACCCTAAGCTGGATTCAAAGCTTGGTCTCCCATTTTTTGACACTTACTGATTTGTACTACAGTAGTCCCTCGATACTTTGCGGTTCGACTTTCACGGACTCACTCTTTTTTCAACATGATTGTACACGACACATGATTGCCAACTTTAATATTACTCAAGACATTGGGACGGTACGGGATAAAAAAGTTAACGGGAGCGGACAGAAGTAGGATCCAACCAAAAGGACAAAAAACAAAAACAAAACAAAAAATAAAATAAAAAATATATATATTTCAGACAGGCGCTGTCATTTTGTAGTTTCCTTTTAATAAGCCTATAATCTGACGCAAGTCAAAAGAACTACACGGCCCAGAAGACAACAGTGCTTCCAGACGCTGCTTTCTGCCAAAATGCAAAGAACAGCAATGGAAGGAGCCAGCAGAGACATGGATGTGGTAAAAATGGTTTTGTAACGCAAAGTCAGATGTAACGAACTATCTATTAATCTCACAGAACTGGCAGGAAAGTCGCAAATAATCCTGAAGCTGATCCTTCAAGTTGAATCTTTACTGGTGAGTACCCATATAAAACTTTGCAGTACTGTACAGTACATACATATTGTTAAAATTATGTAGGTTTAATAGTTTAGAACAATTGAATGTGGGAAGGGTTTATAAAGCCTTAGAATATATATAAATACTATAATAAATATAACATCCCTACTTCGTGTATTTTTACATATCGCGGGGGTGTGTGGAATGTAACCCCCGCAATAAGTGAGGGACTACTGTAATGCGAAAAGTTAAAGCATCTCAACATTTGCTTGCTAATATGTGAGTGTGAAGGGAAGCTTACTGATGACTGTCAAACTGTGTTTGATTTATGAATGTTTTATACTTAGCAGGTCAAATGAAATGAGTTTGTGGGCCATATCTGGCCCACGGAGCTGCCAGCTGATTATAGCTTTAGTGGTTTGTTACACTTCTTTTAGAATATACACTTTATCTTAGGATAAATGGTTATAGTTTGCTATGTTCAGACAGCAAGAAGTGGGATTTAGAGCATCACTTGTTTAAAGTAGGTTTTAGTGTCAAAGCGGATACAACCATATTTTTCTTTGAATTAAATCCTAAAAATAAAACTGTCAACAAATCCATTCCTGTGGAACCTCCTTTTTCATGTTCGGTACCTTATCTCCTTTAGGTTTCAGCAGTAAAACTCTGGAAAATTAAAGACGATTCCTTCTTTTAAACTATTCCTGACACAAAAACAGCAGAGAATTGAACATCTCATTTTATAAAACTACTGAATTTTGTTCCACCCTAAAACACAGCGGGATGAATTCAATCTTGAAGCAGTTAATAACATCAAGGTGTTGCACATACTAAAATAATGTATAGAAAGTCAGATCATACTGTGAAAGTAATTGGAATAAAGCTGTCAACACAATAAAATATTGCCTGCAGTAAACATCAGTTTGGAAACACAGTCTTGATCCCTTTTGAACTAATGTTCAGGGAACAAACACACATGTGACACTCAAATTGATGTCCTCATTTTCCGTGTGTTTTCTTAGACATGCCGACTCCCTGTGGTGAGAGGCAGCAAAGAAAACAAACAAGCACAACCCCCCAGACACCAGAAAGACATCCACAATCTTTTACAGTCGCAGGCGTCAGATGAGAGCTCAGAACAAGAGACAGACTCCAACTCTGCACCGACTTACATCTTGGTTGCTCATGTCCCAGTAAGGTCTCTCTCCGTAAGCCATCACCTCCCAGGTGACGATCCCATAACTCCAGACATCTGAAGCGGAAGTGAATTTCCTGTAGGCGATCGCCTCTGGAGCCGTCCAACGCACCGGGATTTTACCTCCCTGAGGGAAAGAAAAAGTAGGACACGAAGGGAAGCGATAAAGAAAGGAACGAAGGAAATAAAACCTTACAGGAAGGACTTTTTCTACCTAATTCTACTTAAAGGTGCTCAGAAAGCACTGTAATGAGAACAGAGTTGATTAAAACTGGATTACATGATTGTTTAAAAAAAAAAAAAAAACTAGTAGATGTAATACAATATGAACATTTGTATGGAAAGTGCAAGAAATTATAGAACAGGGCTATTCAACTAGTGGTCCAGGGGCCAAATCAGGCCCACGGGTGAACTCAGTTCGGCCCACCAATGGGTTAATTTTTACATAAAAACTAGATTTTAAACCATAAAACAAACTTACTTAATGACAATAACTGCTGGATGTCCGGCCCCTGAGCTCTTGGCTTTCAGTAACTGTGGCCCCATGAGCAATTTAGTTTAATAGCCCTGTTATACAACATGTTAATAATTTTCATATTACCACGCAAGCTAAACGCTGAAAAAAATGTTATCTTTAGTTTCGTTTTCTATAACAAAAAAAAAAGTGTTGTGGAAGTTGTGGGTCGCATTAAGACAATGAGTAGAACCAGAGCTGTCAAATGACTGGAGCCAACATAAGATTCATGGAGACAATTCTCTTCAAAGGTAGAAATATAACAATTACTTTCTCTCTGGTTGACTTACAAACACACCTTTGGAGCAAGTTTGCAGTGCTACAATTGAAACAAAATGTTGGCTAAATGTCTCTGCCTGTCTTTTTTTTTATTTAATTTTTCTTTTATTAAAGCCAGCAGGATCTGGTTTATGGAAGTTGCAATGTTGTACTTTTATAACCAGAGTTAGTACACTAGAGATGTAGAACTTTAAAGACATGCCTACTGCCCCACCCCTCACCACATATTCATAGTGTCAAGTGAACGTTATTTTAGACATAAAGGAATTATATTTGAACATCAACAGGGTGAGAACTAAGAATATATATATATATATATATATATATATATATATATATATGTATGTATTATACATATATTATACATTATGCATGCATGCATGCAATTTTAGCCATGCATGCATGCATGCATGGCTAAAATTAGTGTCCTTTCTGTTGTAATGCCACTATCCTATCCTCAAGGTTTTTTCCCCTTTTTCTACCTAAAAAAGTATTCTGAAAAAGGATAAGGGGCCGCACTCGAATAGCAGCAGCAACATGTACTCCACCCATCTTTCGGACGACTGTACGAACATAATCTCACTGTACATCGGTACAATGATAATAAAGCTTATTCTGATTCTGTGCATGTACATGGAGGGGGCAGGACTTTAAACTACTGGGACCAGCTGATAGAGAAGCTTGTTCCCACTTTAACTTCCTGGTTCCTGTCTGTCTAGATTTTTGATGAGCTCTACAAGAATGTTTGCAAACCAACTGAGTTCCTCGCCAAAAAAAAAAAAAAAAAAAAGACAAAGAAAAAAGGTCAATATGCTGATTTGTTCTACTTCTACTTTTGTTTTTGTTTTTTTAAGAAACAAACTAAAATACTTCAGATTTGAACAACTGACCTTGTGGGGGGAAAAAAAAACAAAAACATGTTTTGTCTATTTATTATTTCTTTGTTTTATTACATCACTTCGTTTCATAACACAACAGCAGCCAAAGGAAGAAAAACAAAGCTAAACCACTCATCATAAACCCTTAACTTACACCCAATAATAAACTAACAGGAAAAAAAAAATCTAGGCAGATGCCAATACCAAACATGGGTATAATTGGAGGAAAGTTTACATAAATAAATATAAAAATGGGACTTTTCTCAACCTTATGTTGCACAATCCTTGACAGACTGTATTTTATTTATTTATTAACAGAATCAGCATTTAGTGCATTGGACTGTGCAAGACCTTTAAGATAAACAAGCAGCATTTGTTAAGTTTTCAGGCTCCAGTATGGGTGAGGGGATATATTGGTGTTTTCTTACCAGTGAGCTGGTGTAGGTGGGATCGGAGGTATCCTCTTCCAGATAACGCGACAAGCCGAAGTCGGACACTTTACACACCAGATTACTGTTAACCAAAATGTTTCTCGCAGCTAGGTCCCGGTGAACATAACTCATCTCCGCCAGGTACCTGGAACATCAATAGGATTTACTGTGTGGGTGTTTGTTATCGGCCGGATACTATAATGGAATTTAGAGTGTGTGTGTATCTCTGTTTATGTGTGAGTTATCACTTGCAGCTACCTTCAATAAAATAGGACAGAGATTTAATATTTCTATGTATGTACATGCCTGAGTGTTATCACACCCCGCAGTAAAACACAGATAGGATCTTGCTTGTGAAAGTGTTTGTGTATTCGTAGGAATTCAAGCTGCAAAACCAACAAACTGTGGTGTTTTAAATACACATATTTGCTTACTATACAAAAAGTAGAAGAGCTGTGTGTGTGCAGAAGTCAGTGGAGGAGGTGCAACTTCAGCGGCTGATGCACCCGATCAGACTGAATGAAATATCAACATATGAGATCTCAGTATGAAAGAACTGTTTCTGGAAAAATAAATTACTTTTCTTCAGTTACTGAAGGATCAGAATCAGTGATACTCTCTGGAGGAAGTGCATGTGAGTGTTTGTGTGTGTCGGCACCTCATTCCAGATGCGATGCCCCTCAGCATCCCAACCAGCTGGATTACTGGGAACTGCCCGTCATTTTGCTGGAACACAGTGAACGGTGAAAGGTTTATTCTTGTTTACTTGAATATTGTTCTCATGAGATATTTATCGATCGTTCAGAGGCAGCTCTGCATTTGAACAGACCTGTCAGTATGTGACAGCGTTGTGTTACGCAAATTGGAATTATGAGAACGCAAATTGTTGACTAGTTTATCGAAACATTTCAGTGAAACTAGTGTAAAAAAAACATGCTTCAGATGTTGATGGTTTTAATTCTGAAAGGGTTTGGTTCAGTTTTATCAGGAATAAATTTTAAGCATTCTACCTATTTCAGAACACTAAATTCAAGCAACCAGAATATTCAAGATATTCAACTACAAAACACAAAATAAGAAGGGATTGTGCTTTTTTCTGCTCACAATTTTTGGTATAAATCACCTCATTTAGAAAACTCACTGATACCCCCCACTGATCTAAGAACCACTTAGAGCTTAAAAACCCTCAAGATACTAATAAACAACCACCTCCTCCTACTGGCATTTAAATCAACGGCAGCTTTACATCCTGAGTGCAGACATTTTTGCATTTTAATGAAATAATTTCACAGCATTTCAGTCTAATCTACTTAATCATTTATGTTTTGTGTGTGATTGGACATAGTCTGGCAGCACAGTGGAACAGTGGTTTGAGCTGTGGCCTCATAGTGAGAAAGTTGCAGGTTTGCCTCCCAGCCTGGATGGAGCTAGTTTGTTCTTGCATGTATTTGCTACTAGTACTCTGGTTTCCTCCAACAGACCAAAACCATGCATGTTAGGTTGACTGTAAATTGTCCCTAGGTGACATCAGCTCCCCACAACTCGGAAAGGAGAAGTGGGGATGGATGGATGGATGGATGAAAGAATAGATGGATGTTCTCTTAAAGAAAGTGGTACCTTGTACTGTTCTTTTTCAAGCGAGTTAATTTGATCATGAGCTCATTTGCAAAGAATGCATTTCTGATTTATTAAAAACAAATTTGATATAACCTTTATCTGTCTATATATACAGTACATTATGTTTTTTTTTCTTCTTTCAGCTGCTCCCTTCTTCTGGGGTCGCCACAGAAAACTAACTTGCATGAAGACATGGCAATTGTTTTTACGCCAGATGTCCTTCCTGCCACAACCACAGACCACCGAGCTACCACAGTCCTCTGTGTGGAGCAGAGAGCTGCTATCTAGGGCACCCGGGGGAGCAGATGGTGGGCCTTGCTCAAGGGCCCAGAGTGGGGAAAATGAGGGTGGAGGTGGGTTGTGTGTGTTGTTGGTCTGGGAAGTTGAACCGGCGACCTTCCGATCAAAGGCCCACCTTCTCTAACCTTTGCGCCACCACTCCCCCTTATTCTGTCTGTCTTAGGTTGCTAAAAAAATTGGTTGTACGCCTTTAATTTGGACATTTAAACATACCATAATGGCTGCTGCCTAGGGCGTAAACAATGACAGCACACACAAGCCCTTTAGGATGCCCTAAAATCTGGACAAATATTGAAAGTCAAGTCCATTGTTCTTCTATTAACAAATTAATAAAGATATAACTTCATCCAACTTAATTTGAGCAACATTACATATATGCGATATTCTTGTAAAGTACAGAAAAAAATGCATTTTGTAATTTATGAATCATTTCAGATACGTAAATCTGTGTTTTGTTTTTGTGTTGCCATTTTGCTACCTTCGTCTTGCACCTTTGTGCCAGACCGTCTCCATTTCTTATAACCCTCACAGAAACCCTACACTGACATGGTTGCAGTCGAAGGTGTGTGTCTTTTAATTCACTTCACGCACCAAACTGTGCCTTTGATGCTCCTCTAGCCTAAACCTCTGTGGGCAAACCCTTTTCATAGGTGCACACAAACACACACATACACACGACACATTGATCCTGCTGGTCCTGAGCCTGCGAGATGGTCACACCAGGACAGCAACGCCACTGAGATCGATCTTTGTGCATGCGTGCGTGTGAGTCATCTGATGATTTCTGAGTCAAATGGGGTCGCAGTGTGAGAAGCAGCCATCAAAGAGTTTTTCCTCTCTGTTTTTAGAGGCGCCTCGAAAGGAGGCCAGGATCAAAGAGACGGACAGACTGGCAGACAGGCTGGCAGGATGAGTAGGAAGCAGCACAGGAAGTCAAAGAGTGAAACGATAGAACAGAAGGTTGATTCTGACTCTCTCCAAACCTGTCTTCAAATGACGCCTTGTTTGGTGTTTATGGCCTTCAAAGGTGGGTCACATTGAAGATAAGTTGAGCTGGAGACATTGTGTTTTCTGCGCTGAATGAGTTCCTTAAAAGAGCTTACTAGCTGGAAGTTCAAAGAAGCTAAATACTAGCTGGAAACACAATGAAGCAAAATAGTAGCTGGAAGCTAAAAGAAGCAAAAGCCTAGCTAAGAGCTAAAAGTGGCAAAATAGCAACCTGAACACCAAAAGATAAAGGTTATTATTATAACTAAACAAGATGAGTATAGTGTAAATGCTGAATCGATGTTCACACTTTGCATAAAAGATAAAAAATCAAAAATAAGAGTGTACTCTGCTAACTGAAACTGACTGAAACTTAAACAAAGGGTTAAATGCATTCATTTATTTCAACGGTTTTATTTTGTGTTCTAATTTTCACATGTTTAATACAAAAGAAAAAAAAAAAACTCTTGTGTGATTCTCATTTCTTCATTCAGCAGTACACTGTGAAAATAACTTGTAGGTTATATTGTTACATTATATTGTTTGCGTGAGTAAACCTCACGAGACTCATGGTTATACTTCTAGACACAGTTCATTCAACCTTTATTTATACAGGCTAGCCTCATTGAGCCACGGGGACTCATTTACATGAGTTAAATATAGTTAAATACCATTAAAATACATTGGAATGTCTTTGTCACAATAAGGTAATTGGAATTTATTTGGGAGCTGAATAGTTAATCTCAAAATATTACGAGTCAGGTGGTGAAAGGGTTATATTTTTTGAATCCCTAACCAGTATAATCACGGTGAAAAAAAATCACTGCAATGCCACTTGACTTTTGATATGTGCTGATGATTATCCATGCTGCTGATCTCATGCTGCTGATTTATTTCATGCTGCTGTGTTCATTCATACTCAACTGCTCACACAGACTCATGTTTGTGCTGCTGTTGTTCGGCGTATTGTTTTTGTACTACTGGTTCTTAGCGTATTTTTAGTTAACGTTTTTCTTAGTTCATATGTTAGATCTTATTACTGTGTTTCGTTTACAATTTATACTTTTGCTGGATGTAACTGGGATCCTGTGTACACAATTTCATTCCGCCACATGTACCACATGTGGTGCGTATGACAAATAAAGAAACTTTGACACTTTAATAAATAGTTCAAAAAATGTTCAATACACACACAAAAAAAGTAAATTTGCATGTACTGTATTTTGATTATGTTTGTAGGTGACTTACCCTGAGAAATGAGTCGAGGGCTCCATTCTCCATAAACTCTGTGATGATCATTGTAGGCCTGCTCTTGGTGACCACTCCCTCCAGCCTGATGATGTTGGGCTGGTCAAACTGACCCATGATTGATGCTTCAGCCAGGAAGTCTCTCCTCTGCCTCTCAGAGTAGCCCACCTTTAAGGTCTTGATGGCCACAGGAATTTCCTTTTTCCCAACAGGTTTCAGGCGACCTTTGTACACTTCCCCAAACTCGCCTAAAAACAGACAGGAAGAAATTTGAATGATTTGGTTACACCATTTTACCTAATATACAAGAGTCAACAAATTAAATACACTTCAAATTTCATATCAGTTGGTATTTTATGATAAAACATGAATGAGGCAAACAAAATGAGGCTTTTACAGAAACCGAGCTGTTAAGTGTGAGTGGTGTTTGTGGGAAATGCAGGAAAAACTCTGTGTTTGAAGCTGAACGCTCCCAACACAGTGATGGCCTCTGAGTAGGTCCACCACAGCAGATTGAGGTTGCAGGAATTGCTCAAGGGCGCCTCCCCCCCCCCCCCCCCACACACACACCCACACACACACACTGAAAGAACAACAAGAAGTAAATCCCTTCAATAACTGCTCTCAGGGGTGAGGATAGGTTGTGCAGTCGAGACGGAAAACAAGATAAAAAGGGATAGTGCCATTATGATTACTTAGAAATATTGTTTTTGCACATCTCTAATATAATCTCTCACTTAAATAAAAGAAGCTTAATTTGTATTTATGTATTTAGACTTTTCTGTAACCAGGAAATTAACCTCTTGAGAATAAAAATCTCTTCTACAAGAGTGTCCTCGTCAAGAAAGACAGCAGCTTCAGAAGCAATAAATTACAACAAACAGAAGATAAAGCCATGCACATCACAGGAGACCAACAACAAAGCCATTACAGATATAAACCTACTCAGTTAGGGAGGATATTTTATTTTTCATCCTCTGTGCAGGCTCCTTGAAGTCGATACAATAATCTTTAAGACTTTTTAATGAAGGATGTACAAAGTACATTTGCAAAAAAAGGATGAATACCAAAAAAATCTCAATGAATGAGATTATTCTAATGTTTATTCTAAGTCTAGACTAATGTTTTAGTTGATAGAAAAACAAAGATTTGGAAAGGTAAGTTAGCATCAGACATATTAGTTTATTGATGTTTTAAAGGAAAAGGAAACTTGAAATCTTTAAACAAGCGTACAATCGTTGTGAGATTTCAAATGAGGGACATTTTTTTGGATCTTAAAACTTATTACTTGAATGATATATTCCTTATTTATTAAACATTTTCCCATTTTTTTTATTCATGAACTGGGGCATAACTGTAATTTATCAGAATTTATTAATCTAAAAACAAAGCCCCACATTGAAAACCGCTGCTTAAGTTATTTTAAAATATTGTGCATCTAAAAAAAAAAATAAAAAATAAAAAAACCTCAAAATTTGAGGCCATGGTCCTCAGTCAGAAAAGGGTGGATTGCTCTCTTCAGGTCTAGAGTGAGGTTCTGCCTCAAGTGGATGAGTTCAAGCATCTCGGGGTTTTGTTCACGAGTGAGGGAAGAAAGGAGCGTGAGATTGACAGATGGATTGGTGCATCATCTGCATTATTGTGGACTCTGTACTGGTCCATTGTGGTGAAGAGGGAGCTGAGCTGTAAGGTAGAGCTCTCTGTTTACTGGTCAGTCTACATTCCTACCCTCACCTATGGTCATGAACTCTGGGTAGTGACTGAAAGAATGAGCTCATGGATACAGGCAGTTGAAATGAGTTTCCTCTGCAGGGTAGCTGGACTCTCCCTTAGAGATAGGGTGAGAAGTTCAATTATCCGGGAGCGACTTGGAGCAGAACTACTGCTCCTCCACATCAATAGTATCAATAGTAGCCAGTTGAGGTTGTTCAGGCATCTGGTAAGGATGCTCCCTAGGCACCTCCCTAGGGAGGTGCTTCAGGTATGTACAACTGGGAGGAGACCCCGGGGAAGACCCAGGAGAAGCTGGAAAGACTACGTCTCTTGGTCTTCCTGGGAACGCCTGGGAATCCTCCCAGAAGAGCTGGAGGAGGTGGCTGTGGAGATGTCTGGGCCTCCCTGCTCAAGCTGCTGCCCCCATGACTCGACTTAAAAAAAAAAGCAGAAGATAATGGATGAATGGATGGGTTGATGGTGTATCAAAAAAAACTTTACAATATGTATTTTACCATAACCTGTCAGTATTTTAGTAGCAGAATTACTGAGCAATACTTCACATTTCAAGCTGAATTTTAGATTTAGTCAGTCAAAACTTCATGATTTTCTACATTTTATATTCTAAATTCCTCAAGAATTGTGTACCTGAAATACATTACTTAATAGAAGAATTTATTATCACCCATTGCAGAAAAGGGAAGGTGGACAATAATGTTGTTTCTTGTTTGTGTTTGTCTCTGTATTTTATCAAAATATCTCATTAATGCCTGGACAGACTATTGAACTGTGCTGAATGTATAATCACTAGATGTACACCTACAACCAAAAAACTTTTGGAGTTAACCAGATTTAAAATGAAAAAGTGTTGTAAGCTCAATCATCCAGGTAGATAACAAAAACTGTTAAATCGTGTCATCTAGACCAGTTTATTTAAGTGAAGAAACGTTTCGTCCCCCATCCAGAGGACTTCGTCAGTCTGCAGCCTGCCAAACAGATCTGTCCCATAGGTAGCCTTCATTGCTGTGTTTCAAGCCAACCTCCTGTTGGAATCTTAGAAGCAGGCTTTTTAACACGTGCAAACAGAGCACACCCATCTGAAACCGTCATTTGTCATTAACAGCAATCAAGTATCTGGATGGGGGATGAAACGTTTCTTCACTTAAAGAAACACGTCCAGATGAAATGATGTAACCATTTTTGTTGTCAGATTTAAAATGGCTGCCACAGCAATCCATCCATCCATTATCTTTTACCTGCTTCTTCCATTTTGGGTCATGGGGGTTGCCAGTGCCCATGTCCAGCAATCGCTCTGCGTGGGATGGGAGACACCCTGGACAGGTCTCCAGTCCATCACAGGGCCACATAGAGACAAACGAGACAAACAACCATTCACTCTCTCACTCACACCTAGGGACAATTTAGAGTTACCAATCGGCCTAACATGCATGTTTTTGGTCTGTGGGAGGAAACTGGAGTACCTGGAGAAAACCCACGCATGCACGGAGAGAACATGCAAACTCCATCCAGAAAGGCCTCTGGACAGGGATTTGAATCGAGGACTTGCTCACTGAGAGGCAGCAGCTCTACCAGTTGTGTCAACGTGCTGCCCACAGCCAACCAGTGTCAAAAACAACAAAATCACCTAAATGGCTCCAACTACATCAATTTTACCCATGCTGACCAAAGACTTAATGTGACTGAAGCTGACTTATCTCCGACACATATTCTGAGTGCTAACTCCAACTGTGTCTTTTCATATCTTAAATTGATCTTAGTCATAAACTCTGGCAAGAATGGCGGGCGGGCAATCTGAATTCCTTTAAGGGATTCTAGGCCTTTAGATTCTTCAGGATTTCATACATCTACAGCTCGGTTAACCAGGCCAGCAGTAAAGAACCCAAACTCTCTGAAACCTCACTGAACAGTAGACTTCCTGTCTGCGGAGACACAGACGTCTTTTGTCAAAATAAATGCAGCGATATGCTGATGGAGGACATGAAAATTGAATATCACTTCAAAATAAAAGTCCTCGTTCCAGAGATGAAAATCAGTTTGTGAATAATGGATGAGAGCCGGGAATTGGATGACAGGCAGTGGCGTTCAGTCTCACAGTGATCTGTGCTCCACATATCATCGCTCATTAAAAACTATCTGGTGTCAGCGCTGTAAACTAGAACAGGCACAGATGGATAGAGAGCAAAATAGAAGGGAGGAGGAGGAAGGGAGACGCAAGAGAAGATGGCGTATAAATTTTGTATCTAAATATACTGTTTGTAAAAAACTGTCTGATAAGGTATCCCACTCTTACCTGTAATAAAAATAATGTTTCATGTTTCATCTTCACTCAAAAAAGTGCTTTCATGAAGGACATTTCTTGCAGTGTGAGTGATAGTAATAGGAAAAGAGGAAAATAGAGGGTGTTATCTCAGAGGGAGTGAATAAGGCAGTAAGGTGGACTATTTTTATTATCTCCTTGGGGTTCTTATGATTTCTTTTATCTTTGCTCTTCAATCTGTTGTTCTGCTTTCACCCTCCATGGTTCTTTGTTTAGGCTTTCATTAAACACAAGCAAACTAAAGCTAAGGAGGTCAAATCGCAGAGAAAGTTGAAGCACGCAGGACGTATCGAAGGCACAGGGTGTGGAAAAAACAACAGAAAAACAGCTGAAGACACGATCTTCATTTCACTTTGACCTGGAGTCACGCAGCCCACGGAAGGCTGAAAGTCCGGCCACAACTCATATCACCCAGACTCATTTTTTCCCCTACCTCCCTGACATTTTCATCCCTCCTCCATCAACTCTGGCTGAGGTGAAAAACGCCAAATAGAGGGATTACCAAAAGCCCCTCAAAGTGGCTCAACAGACCAAAGCCCAAAGCACATACTTGCAGTGATGAGGGTCCGGATCAGGTTCTTGACCTTTAACACCCAGGCTCAGAGGCTCTTTGGGTTTGATTAGCTTTGGTTCTGTCTTAAATAAGTTATGAGTTATCAGTGGTATACCACCTAAAGCAAACACTTTTCTCAATCTGATAGAGCCGAAAGACAAATATGATCTTGTAAAATAAAGGCAATAGAATCAGAACGTTATTTTAGGTCTTGATTAACAGTGATGAAGCAGAACAAGTTCACATGTTGTACCTTTAACATGAAGCTTGAAAATACCACTTTCATGTGATCAGTTGACTTAATCAGTTGTCTTTAACATTTTCCATAAATGTTCATCCTGGTATGTGCTCCACTGATGAAACATCATTCTTTTTCATGTGTCTTTAAATCCATTTATTATTATTATTAACCTTTATTCAACCAGGCAAATCCCATTGAGATCACTGATTTCTTTTGCAAGGGAGGCCTGGACCTGAAGGCAGCCTAACATGCATGTTTTTGGACTATGGGAGGAAAACAAAGTACCCGGAGGAAACCCACACAAGCACGAGAAGAACATGTAAACTCCACACAGAAAGACCCCAGGTCCAACCGGGGGATTGAACCCAGGACCTTGTTGCTGTGAGGCAACAGTTCTAACCACTGAGCCGTCATGCTGCCATTTAAGTCCATTTAGCTTCAAGCTGCTGATGTAAAAACAGCTGAAATGTTGTATACAATAAAAGATCATAGCGAGAAGGGAAGAAAAATGTGAATCAGAACATGTTAATTGGGCTTACCTGTATAGTTTAGTATTGTCTCAGCTTCTGTCCCATGTTCATTCATCCTCATTTTTGCTTAAATACAATTTTCTCTGTGTTTGCCTGAATGATGCAATTTACATTAGTCATATACAGTAGTCCCTCGTTTATTGTGTGGGATCCGTACCCTGAGTACCCGTGATAAGTGAAAAACCGCGAAGTAGGAATACTAGTACAAGTAGTAAGTAGTAGTTTATTGTAGTATGTACATCATGATTTTAGCTCTCTGCCTCCTTTCAGCCAAGGCTGCTCTCAGCCACCTGCAAGCTGTCTCGGCCACGCCCACTTCTTCGCTCTGCACGGAGAACAGCTGATACGCTGCAGGAGGAAGCTTTTTCTGTAGCTCTGGGTTGCACAAAGATGCATCAGGGGCTAAATAATTTAAATTATTTATTTTAAATTAAAATTCCATGCCGATCGTGCAGCTCATCCATCAGTCAGTCAGTTGTTTGTCATGTCCAACCTTATTTTGAAAAACCGCGATAGAGCGAGTCTGCGAACAACGAATCACGAAGTAGCGAGGGACTACTGTAATCATAAATATATTTTTCTTGTGACAAAACATGTCCTTTATATAGTGATCTGACTTTAAAATGCTTGTTTCTTTGTATTTTCCATCAAAGGTCATCAGAATGTGGACCACAGGGATTAGATGTTATCTTTATGTTGTGTTATAAAGGGATATATCACATGGTGATAGAAAAATTCAAGGTTGACCAGTTTGAAGCTTCACTGGTTATAAACTAGATTTTGAACTAAGTGCCAAAGTTTTCTTTTTGTGTGTTTTTGTTGTTTTTATCATTCATTAAATCAGCTAACATCCAAAAACTCTACTCCTAAAAATCAGAAATTCTGATGAAGCTTCGAGGCCAACTTTCTCTTATCTGCAAAACATCGCTGCTTTTTTTTTTTTTTTTTTTTACGGTGAGTGCTGCTAGCAAAGTAGAATTCAAAAAGAAAGTTTTAATTTATTCCTGTGAAAGTTTTCAGCATGAATAAAACATGCTGACTTCAAAGGCACAAAAAAAAAAAAATAATAATAATAAAGCAAAAGTATAAATTGGTGTTGAGTATTTCCAGATCGTTCTCATTGACACAGAAGTGTGGCCCAGTTCAAAATGTGACTAATTTGTATTTGAGTGCAACTGGTTCAAAACTGTATTGATCTCATAAAATAAACCAAAGTTTACTGTTGAAAAAAAAAATAAGGCTGTTTTTAATTCAACATGATACAGAATTTAAATCATAATAAAGTTAACTACTATTGTTAATCTTCAATCAGTATAATTAAAACCATTAAAACCCTCTGCATTGTAATGGTAAAATAAAACAAGTTACCTTATAAGTCAAAGGCACAAGTGTATAGAAATTCCCACCTGATCCAATAACTTCCTCGATTTTGACACAAGAGGGGTCAATTTCTTTGGCGAATTCCCGGACTGCCTCATTGGGGTCTTCATAGGTAAAAGGGTCAATATAGATCTTGACCCCTGGTGAACTCCGGCCCTCAGACAGGGTGGGAAAGGTCACTGTGGGGGTGGAACCACTGAACATGTCTGGTCTTAGAGTTACTTCTGAGAGAAAGATAAAAAAATAAACACTTGTAAAAGAATAGCAGAAATTAGCCTGAATTATAATATAAAAAGTGTCTGTACCTCCTCCTGTGTTGTACTGCTGCAGCTTGTCCCCGAACACGCTCTCCTTCAGTTGCCTCCTTCTACAAAAAGTTTTAAAAAAGAAGACGTATAACTTCTGGGACACAAGTGGTGGGAAGACATAAATTTTACACAATAGCTCTAAATGTTGCAAGAATAAAATGCAAATGGGAAATTTTCTCTCAAGCTGGTCAAAGTGAAAGTTTTCCTCACTGTCAAAAAATGCTAGAATAAAAATGTGTTGGTTTAGTTAAAGGGAATTTATTTTACCACCCTTGTTTCTGGTTATCGTCTGAGGGTGGAGCAGCAGCAGTGGACTCTGTAATATCTTAACATGCCACTGGATCCTAACTGTAATCGGTATTAACTGCATGCAGGAGAGAAAGTTCCCCTGATCGGAAGCAAAACATTTTCAACTAGAGAAAGGAGTCCAGCTGCTTTGTTTGTTAACAAACATTCTGGATTGGCTGAATGACTAAACTACACCAGCATATTCTCATGAAAATGCATTGAGATCTTTTCAATCCTTGGAAAATTTGTTACTGCTTAAAACCTTCTTTAGCATACAGTATTTGCTAGATATTTGGGTTTTAGATGCTGTTTTGGAATTTTTAGTTTTAACTAGAGTTCTGCTAGTCTTAGCTACTTTTTGATCATTTTAGTTTTCTCTCACTGGTTTTAGCTGCTGTTTTACTAACTATGTTTTATTATCTAAATTTAGCTCTGAGTTACTGTTCTGCTGATTTTACCTTTTAGCTAGTTTTGCAGATTTTAAGTTTTACTTACTGTTTTGTTAATTTTAGCCTTTAGCTATCGTTTTGCTGGGCTTAGCTTTTAGCTTTTGCTTTTGCAAACTTTAGCTTTTGCATATTTTTTTAACATTAGCATTTCAGTTTCAGCTACTTCACTAAAGCTTAATCAGCTTTAACACTGCATTTTCACAGAAAATACAATTTTCTTTCTAGTCTTAATAGATTTCTTATATATGGCATAAAAATCTATCAACATTCCCCATGATTGCATAAAAAACATGAAGATTAAAACCAAAACTCTAAAAGAATAAATATTACAAAAGCAGGCAAACAGCATTTTTACAGAATGATGTTTTGACACAGTAGTAAATACAGTGATGGACTTCAACAGAAACCTTGAGCTCTAATGTAAACTTGATTTTGATTTAAGGTGCTAACAGCCGAATAAGGATGGTGAGCTCAATCAGTGAAGTGTAAAAATTTAACAACATCTACAGAAGATAAATGGTTGGGGCCATAAACAATCAGCAATTATAATCAATGGACCCATTGAGTACCAGGAGCTGAAGGAATTGGAAGGAGATGGATGAGAACCGAGCAAACTCAATTTAAGCAATTGTTTAACACAACCAGTCATGTTTGGACACAAACCCTAAAGGTAAGAGAAAATAGGCCGGATTAAAAATAAATAAATAAATGAATGAATATATAAATTAAGCACCCAGACAGGGGATCTCCTCGGGGACTTTCAGAGCTGGGAAACAACTACTATTGGACAAAAATAAAACTAATGACTCAGACCTCAATGACCTGAACACCTGGAGGAATGTCTGGCATAAAAGGAGGACTTAAAAACAAGTCTTTGCAAGAATATTGGGTTGTGTGAGGCCTTGGCTGTGCTCATTTTGAGTTGGCTATATCAGTTAAGGCCTGAATAAAAAAAATACCTGCACAGTCAAGCTAGTTATTATTGTGACTGCAGCAGCTGAACATCAGAAATTAAATCTATAAACTTAAGTTTGTTAGAGTTTCTGATTTGATATTTTTTATTCTAGTTAATTATTGTTCTTACTCTTGTTAAACACAATTTCTGCTATTTAATTAAGTTTTAAGAGCATTTTCTGCTTTCCTGCTCATTGTTTCCCTCAGTTCTGTCTTGCCTTGTCATGCTCACCTGTCATCCTTTTGTAATTAACTCACCTGCTACCACTTGCCAATCATTCTCCCAATAAATAAAAGCTTCTCATTTGCACCTATGCTCTGTCAGATCCCTTGTCTGTTTTGGGGTTTGTCACATGTAGTGCATGGTCTTGTTTTTCTTTAATAAATAGATTTTCAAATTCTACCTGCACACTTGTCACCTACTGCCTGCACTCTTGGGCCCTCAACCAATCACCAACTGCATTTGTTACAGTATAAACAGTAATTAAGAAAATAAAAGCCTCTTGGTGGTAAATACTGTCATGCTTGGTTAAAACCTTTTGATAAAGCAGAATATGTTACTTGTCAAACAAGCACATTTACTTTCTTTAAGGATTGTTGTGCGTTTATTTTACCATGTTCCAGGTTTTACGCTGCATATACTTCCATCATGTTCAAGGTATAATATGCGTCTACCAACGCTGCTGGTTCAGATAATTCACTGACAAACACAGGATTGGATGTTTTAGGTGTAATGACGTGTGTGTGTGTGTGTGTGGGTGCAAACATGAGTCTGCTGTACATTACCTGGTACAGATGATGGCTATAGCTACCAATGAGACGATACACACTCCACCTACTAAAGAGCCTGCGATCAAGGAGAGCTGTTGTCCAAGCTCTGATTTATATTCATCTGTAGAGGCACAGAAAGCACACTAAATTTAACAAACAAAGTAGGAACAATCCTTTTAAAATCTTACATTTCTCTTATTTTAAGCCTCTAATATGCACATTTTATAAAAATGAATTCATGCAATACAATGGAAATGTTCCATAACTCATAAATTACAATTTCCAACACTCATTTGACATGACTGCACACACAATGCAGGGCAAAATAGTTTACAACCAGATTTTCACTTTTGCACAACCTCATGCAACCTCAGCTCTTTGCTTTCCACTACACAACCTCCACTCACACCTCCGCGCACTTCAGCCAACCACCCGCTTCTTACCGTCAGTGAGAGTTTGGAAAAGCATTTCCTTGCTGTAGGCTCCATAGCCAGCCACAGTGCGGGCCCTCACCTGGACCACATAGCCAGTCCCAGGCCTGAGACCCTCCAGAATCACATTAGGTATATCGCTCTGGACCGCTGAACTGTTCAGCACTGATGCCTGGAACTGAAGAAGAGGAACAAATAAATATTTTCACAAAATATACAGATTCAGTCAGTGTCCAACATGAACACACACATTTTTAAACCAACACAATGACATGCCATGTGGAAGAATGCAAATTTTACAAATCATACATTTTAGTGTTAACTAGTATCCAAAGTCTAGTTAAGGTGGTCAAATTTAACAAACTGATGCAATCACTTTATTTTTTCTTACACCTGGTAGTGTTGCTAAGTTGCTTCCAGTTGGAGTGCTTTTTTGATGCAACAGCTATTGCCCTCCTTCCATTTACCAAGGAAACAAACAAACAAAATAACCTGAACACATCCCAACATGTTTCTAGCATCATATTTATTTCGAAACGATTATAATGTGAAAACTGTTAGCTTTACTGCCAGAAAATGTACACCGCCCTCCATGTTGATCCATTGGAGCGATGATGAATAAGAAATGCAAAGATCCTCAGCTAGCGGGATTAGCAGCAACATCTGTACCTGAAGCCTATGTCTCGTTAGAGGGGTTTTCCTAACTTGTGGTGAGTAAACTTTAATTCACCACAAGTCTCAACTGTGTGAGTAAAGTAATTGTTTAAGCAAAAAAAAAAAAAAAACAGGAAACGGGTAATAGTCTTAAATCATGAAGCAGAGATTAGCCCTCATTAGGATGCTTGTTCTGCACTTAAAAACATCCCGTTGTTGTGTTTATATTAATGAGCTTTGCATGAGTAAAAAACAAAATAAACACACTTTGTGAGCAGCATGATTTGTTGCAAGTTGGCTTTATAGTGAGAATGTGATGAGACAGCCTTATGTTTTATTGCAATTTCTTTATTTTCTCAAACTTAGGATCTTGCTTTGCTTGTGTTTACAGAGTGTAGTCCTGTTTCACCTTCTGTCCCATGTCCGTGTCCATTTATCCTCGTTCAATTTATTTTTACTTGAATCTCTGCATCTCTGTATGTTTGACTAAATCTTGCAATTTACATAAGCTCACTTTTTGTTCAGTTCAATTCAATTCACAAATACTTTATTAATCCCAGAGGGAAATTATTATTTGTTGTAACTCGTTATCCTCATTTCATTAAGAGATGTTATAAATAATGATGGCTGTAGACAGGAAGGATCTCTTGTAAAGGTCCATCCCACAGTGGATCCTAAGAAACTGGCTGCAGATGCCGTCCGATCCGTCCACCCAGACTCGGCTGACCTCTCGGTTCCCCAGGACTGTAGGACCGCCTGAATGCCGGGCAGAACTCCTCCCAGAGCCATGGCCACTCCTCCCAGCAGTCTGCCGAGCTCCTCGTTGCTGTGGACAGCCAACTGTAGGTGCTGAGGGACGATCCTGTCCTTCCGCTGTCATGAGCTGTGTTTCCTGCTAGTTCCAGGATCTCAGTGGTCAGGAACTCGAGCACAGCTGGCAGGTAGATGAGAATGAGTCCACAGCACATCCTTTTCAACTCATTTGAGATTTGGGGCTGTAGCTGAGATATTATTTGAGCTGTTGAGATGTTAGTCAGCTGCTGTTGGTTGTAGAAAACTGCCTTGTTGCCATGGTTACGCATCATAACAAATGTCCCAAACTAAAAAAGTTTCAGTAAAAATCCTTCCAGCTGCTCATCATCAGATATCAGAGGAAACGGTAATCCAAAAAATATATGATTTACATCCAGAAAAACAGGAATTAAAGTTTCCAAAAGCAAAATCTCAGAATGAAAGTAACAGAGCTGCTCCAACATGCAGCCACCTTGAGCGGCGCAATTACTAAAATTACTTTATTTTATTATTTATGTATTATTACAATTACTTGTTTACCTATCTGGACCATTTTCAATTGAAACCTCAAATAACTATCAATCTTTACATATTGTGCATCTACTTTAAACAAATCAACTTTCTGATGACTACCTTTTTTTTTGTATTATTATTTTATTCAGTCTACACATCTCTCATATTTATCTCATTCTTCTGTTCTCTACATCTAATCCCTTTCTCGGTCATAATTTCTCTCCTTCCTCGCACTTTAGCCCATTATTTCTCCCTCCTATGCAAATACAATGCAGGTAATTAGCTATCATAGACCGAGAAAGGAGCACATGTAGACTTTTCTTCTTCTGTCCTTCCTCTTCTTATAATTTATGTCTCATAAATCCAAGGATGGCACCTTTTTACCTCTATCTGTGCCCCCTTCTACTCATTTTAGGCTTCCTATTTTCTGTCATTTTCCTTCAGATAACAAGGTTTTACTGAGGCTAAATCTAAAAATAAGGAGACAGAACAAAAGTATGCTGTGGTGATGGCATGAAAGGAGAGGTAGGAAATCATGACATGAGAACGAGGGATGGATGGGTGGGAGGGGAGGCTGACGGCGAAGCAAAGTGGAGAGCAAAAGAGATGATGGTGGTGATGAGGAACACAGCTCAGGAGGTGGAGGAGTGGGAGAAAATTGCCAGTAGATTGAAGAAAAAGAAGGAAGGTTATCAGAAGAAGACATGGGGTTAAAGATGTCTGAGTTGTTTTTTTTTTTTTTTACCATAAATATTCATTAGCAAAACCCAATTTTCCCAGTGTCAGTCATTAATCCCCTTTCTTGCACGTGAATATTTATCATTTTTCATCTTCTGAGTGCCTAATAATATACTACTGCAGTGACAAATTTACTTGACTTATGTAGAGTTAAATCTTGTATTCTTCATAATTATGTAATTTACTGCTTATCATCTCAACTGTTCATTTTTTGTGTAATAAAACTATTTCCACATACTTGGTGCTATATTTAAACTAAATCTTCAGCTTGATCAAGAATCATGTGCAATGATTTTTGTTTTTGTAAATTTTATTCATAAAAATTTAGTTTTTATTGAAAAATAAAATCACTCACCCAAATAAATACAATATTCTTGATTCCTTCAAAAACATTCTTTTGAAATCTACTTTGACGTTCTTGCTCTATTGTTTTTATTCTACTTTTAGCTACTGTTCAGCTACTTTCAGCATTTAATTGTTGTTTGCTACTCTTAGCTATCATTATGTCAATTTTAGCTACTGTTTTTCCCTTTTTTGTTTAGCTTTTAGCTCTTTTTTTTCAAACTTTAGACAACGTTTTGCTGATTTTAGCTTGAGCATTTCTTATGGTAGGTTTCCCTGTTTTTGCCAATTCATTTCCTAAATACTGTTTGTTTAGCTAATTTTATTTTTGTTATACTCATTTTTTCTGCTTATTTTAACTTTGACAACTCAGCAAAGTCATTCAGCTGTCAACATTCATACTTTTCTGAAGAAAATACAATTTCCTAAGAAATGACTTGGACAACTTTAGTTTTGAAAACTGCAAGTAATATTTGGAAGTGGACAGAAAAAAATGATATTGTGTCATTGGTGGTGTTTGGATTTTAGAGGTGTGTGTGTGTGTGTGTGTGGGATTGGAGATTGGCTCTATGCTTGCCAGCGTAAAAGAGGTTAGAGGCCAACCCATCTGGGAAGGCCTGGTAGCCAGAGATAAGTACTGGGGGAAATTCTGACTTCTTCCTGCCATATCAAATTTTCTACATTAAAACTCATTATCTATAGAGGGGGGAATGAGGGAGGAATGGGGTGAAGGAGGAATTGAGGAACTGATGAAGGGGAGAAAGATGGAAAAAAAAAACTGTCAAAAAATGAGGTGCAGTACAGCTGTCGGGTAAGACTCGGCTGTTCTCTCTCAGTAGGCTTATCAAATTGCTCCCACAGCGCATCTTCACTTAAAGCTATGAGCTAAAATTAGTCTTTACGTGGTTGACTGCTTTACGGTGTGAAATCCAGAATCTTAATTGACTTCTGCCTGAGACTTTATTGATGCAAAATAAAAAAAGCAGCAAATAAGGTAGACTTTAGGTTATGATACTGTTGTGGTTTTGACTTACTAAGAGTTTTAACTGTGACTGTCAGACTGCAGCAATTTTCATTTTAGCGAGAGCACATCTAGATTTCTAGTCTCATGTAATACCAGAGTGGTAAAAAACACAACTTCCTTCTGCTATTCTCCATTTTTTGCTGCACGGAACTGCAGGGGCTGCTGATTCTCTACAATAAGACACGGACTGCCATCTCTTCGTGATCATTTCATGCTATAGATGTGAATCGAAACATCTGTAGAGCCTTTAACACTGTCACAGATATGTGTGTTGTAACATGGCCTGGTAGTTTGAAGATGTCATGACATGCTTTTGTTAAATTATTTTATTTTCATTTCTAAATCACACTCAATGCTTTACAGATGGTCAGAAAGAGTCAAATTAGCATTTTCTAACACGTTCCTTCTAGAGTCCAATGAACATTTCTTTTGCTAAATAAAAGCTAAGGCAGAACAATGCTTTACAAAAAAAATAAAAAATAAAATAAAATAAAATACAACTTGCCACAAACTAAGGCAGTGATAAGCAATCCAGCATTATTTTTGTCTTTATCTTAAGTGCATACTTATAAAATTGATGACCAGATTGTTTTTACCTAAAACACTTAGGCAATTTATTTTCTTTAGAGAGAAATCAAAGTATATTTATTTCCAGCATTCTTTATTTAATTAAAATTATACCTTCTAAAGTTTATCTACCAGCATACATAAATCATTTCCTAATTCTAATATAATGTAAATGCAATTTATAAAAGGACATCAGAGCAAATGTTAGGTAATACAATGTGTATGATAAAAATCTAATTGTGTAAAGATGAATGGTTCTGTTAGTGTGGTTTATGCAGCAAAACAAAATATAACAAATATTAGAACACCAAAAGTTGCAGTTCGCTTCCCAATTAAAAGAAGACACTTTTCTACTTTTCGGTGCACGGCACACCGTTTCACTGTAAAAGGATGGAATCTGGAGTCGTGGACCATCAGATTATTCCTGATTCATCCCATCAAAGAACACAAAAAGCTCTAAAAGAGATAAAAAGATTACAGTATTTAAAGTTTGTACTTATGTTTCTGAGCACTTCAGTGAGTTTTAACAGCCATCTACAGGAAATGTCATGTTTGAAAGAGGAAAATAAAATGGATGCAGTGATTGTATCTATAAAAAAAACGAGGGTGAAAAGCTATATAAAAAGTATTTTCTTCTGCGGTGTATAAAAGACTAAAGTTTGACAAGGGATGAAGTGTGGGCTGTGAGAAGGCTTGAGTTCTTTTTGGTGTATCTTACACGATCCCTTCAAGGTGCTTCAGTCTTTGTTTTTCATCTGTCTGCAGTGAAGTGTTTCTTCAGCTGCTGGCTCGGTTTCAAAGAAGACGAGGACAGTCTTACCTTTGGGTGATAGATATGATAGTAATTTCACTTTCACGCTGAAAACACGTTGCTTCCCATTGACTAAATTACAAAGACTTAGTATGCAATCACATTTTCTTTCTTTTAGCAATTTCCTCTTTTGCATTACAGCAGCAGCCTTTGATGGGAGAGAAATCTGGTCCCACATGGTTTATCATTGAATTAGATGTTCTCAGCTGTGCTTCGGGTTTTAGCGTTTATGCAACTATGTTCAATGCCACAGAGTCTTTTGTTTCACTGTGCTCTGGTTGAAACAGATTATCCACTACGAGGCGGCTGAGGAGTGCAGAGTGATCACAGCCTTGTAAAGTACCAATAAATGAATGCTTTGGTTCTCTTATGGGTGGATGAGCCTAGTATGTCAACATTTCTTGGAAGTGTTGCAAACTAAAAGCAGGAGTGGAATTCAGGCATAAATCTCTTTTAGAAAGAGTGAAAAAAAGTTCAAGAATTGTATACATTGTTCCTATAAATGAAATTTATACAGAGTTTGGGTTAAAGTTATGATTAAATTGGATGCATTTTAACATGTTCAGACACATTATCATAAATGGCTTTTGAAAGAAGGTGGAAGTTCAGTTTTATTGGGTCAACACACATCAGGAATGATCTTAAGTCCTTTGGAACTAAAAATGTAATTTGCTTCAAACATCGCTGGGACAGGAGGGTCTCAAATTTTCTTGCGTTAAGATTTGAGGCTCAGGGCTGTAATTTGTTTTCCAATCCAATGCAGACATGAATGATTCTGAATAGATTTAAAATGTCAAAAATTGATTACTATTTAATGTTAAAAATGTTAAGTTGAGGAACCCAAATGACAGAACTCTGAAGGGTAAAAATAACTCGGAAAGTTTATGTTGTGCACATAACAGAGATAAGAACGAGACAACCAAGACACGACAGGACGTCTTCTGCATTTAAAGACCCATGTTCAGAAGTATTTCATCACTTATGAAGTTAAGGGAAAAATAACATACATCTGTACACATTTTACCCAGAAGAGGAAGAAAATGAACAGCCAACGGTAGCTGCTAGGAGACATTGCAAACAAGAGGACCATTGATTGAGCAATGGCAAAGTTTCAACCTAACCGATTTACAAAGTTCATTGCAAGTTCCATCCATTCATCCATTATCTTTATCTGCTTCTTCCTTTGTGGGTCGCAGGAATCACTGGTGCCCATGTCCAGCCATCACTGTGCGAGAGGCAGGGGACACCCTGGACAGGTTTCCAGTCCATCACAGGGACACATGGAGACAAACGACCATTATCACTCTCACTCACACCTAGAGACAATTTAGAGTTACCAATCAGCCTAACATGCAAGTTTTTGGTCTGTGGGAGGAAAACGGAGTACCTGGGGAAAACCCACACATGCACAGAGAGAACATTCAAACTCCACCCAGAAGGGCCTCCAGCCGGGATTTGAACCGGGGCGCCCTGCTCGCTGAGAGCCCAGAAGCTCTACCAACTGTGCAGCCATGCAGCCTCATTGCAAAGTTTTATTGTAAAATAATTTTAGCAGCATTTAGTGGTTGAAAAACAGGGCTTGCATGCTATGATTTGTACTTGCCTTGATTAACAAAAAAAAGTTCCTATGTCAAACATACTAAAAAAGTGAACCCCGCACTCTGCAACGGGACCAAATGCTGTGGAGACATTGAAGAAAACAAGTAAGCTAGCTCTAATGTGATTCATAAATAGTCATTGCTACACAACCTTGTGACTGTTCTAAGCAAACATCTTGTTTGAATGAAAACGGGTCTTCTTTGCAGTAGAGAGTACATCTTTTGTTTCTTTAAGGTCCGAGTTTTCACATTTATTGTTTGAAGTGTGACCATGGATGTATCAATAATAATAATAATAATAATAATAATAATAATAATAATGTGTTATGTATTGTCATCAAAGTATGTTCCCATACAATGGCAAAATTGGCTCTCTGCATTTAGCCCATCCACCCCCAGGTGGAGCAGTGGGCAGACATTGAAAGCGCCCGGGGAGCAATTGGGGATAGGGTGTCTTGCTCAGAGACACCACAAGATGTGCAATGACTGGGGATCGAACCTGGGACTTTCGGGTCCCGAGTCGGCTTCCCTGCCTCTAAGCTGCACTGATAATCACTGAAAATGAAAATGTGAAATTCCTGGAAACTAAACATTTTCATATACATTCTAAACTTCAAGTATAGCAAAGTTTTTGTGATGAAAACTATGATGTGACAACCAAAAGGAAAATCAAGCTAAGTTATTCAAGGAGATCTAGGTTAACCTTTGAAATAGAGGAAGAAGCTCAGATATCTGTTAAAGTTCAAGTCCAAGAATCTTTATTATACTCTAGGGGCAATTTGTTTCACACTCAGTAGGCACAAAAAACATCCATACTAGACAAGACATTAAGACATTAAAATAACTGTATATAAAAAGAATAGAAATCATCACTGTTCACTGAGAAACCTGATTGCTACAGAGAATGATTTTTTTCAGTCTGTTCATCCTACATCTGGGAAGCAAATACTCGCGTCCAGATGGAAACAACCTGAACTCACCATGGAGTGGATGATCAGGATCTGCCAGAACCAGCCTGACCTTGTTCACTGACCTCGCCTTGTGTAGGTCAGTGAGGTTCTGTAGGGCTATGCCAGCAATTTTGCTGCACACCCTGACAATCCCCGAGAGTTTGTTCCTGTTTTTTTTATGTCAAAAGTCCGAACCAACAGATGAAAGTGACAGTTAAGAGACTCAATAAAACATTCTCAAAAGTAGAATCAACATTTAAACCATGGAGCTTCTGATAAAAATAGATTCTCTGATGGGCCTTTGTACAAAGTGAATTCACATGGGGGTTAAATGTCAGTTTGTCATTGAGGACAATTCCCAGATATTTAAATTGATGCACCACCTCGACAACCTCACTGTTGATGACCACAGGCGTGGCATTATATTATCTATAGTCATCTGAGGAGACTATAGATATGAATTCCTTCTGTGTGTGTCTTTGGAAAATTTCTGCAAATGTTCGCAAGCTAGAGAAACCTTGGGGTAGACCCAGCGCAAGCTGGATGAATTCCATATCTAATGTGGTTTACAAACATCTCAGATCCCCCAGGAGGAGCTGGCAGACAGTGATAGGGAGAGTGACATCTGGGCTAGTTTGACCTAGCCTCGGGGAAGAAACGGTACGGATGCAGAATGTGGACACCTGCAGTTATTGTAAATTAATAAATACAATGGATAAAACTTCCAGAAGTTGACTGAAGGACATCTATAGGGACACTTCTGTGAGTAGTTTTCTATTACTAATGCACCTTCTAATCATCTGCAATTTAGGTTAAAGATAAACAGAGAGAAATCCTCAGAATCAAATGTTCTTTTCCTGAAGAGAAGTTTGATTTTCAGGCTAGAGGCTCCCTGAGAGAAAAGATGGTGTCCTTCATGGATAAAGGAATCTGTTTAATAGCAGAGGTCTTTGCTGACTTTTGGCATATAACAGGGTCCACAGAGAGACCCGAAGGCCACATCAGCACAGTGAGCAGAGGAGATATATCTTGTAGACAATCTCCCTCAGCAAAGAAAAAAGGCCAATATTGTTAGCTGCTGTCCATAAGCTGCATCGCAATACTTGCCTTAAAATAAAATTAAATAAAAACTTACATTATGCAAAAGTCTCACAAATGTAGATGGTTATATTGTATAAAATGACAACATGAGCTATTGCCTTATTGGATGTATGTAATTAAAACATTTAATAGTTGAACTGGGACAAGATCGGAGACTACTCTTTTTTTGTTCAAGCTGTATCCAAGTGACCAACATAGCATCAGTTTTAGTTTTGACCAGTTAGACTATTTTAGTGACTTGACAGATTTTACTGCTTTTTGTAATTTAACATTTATGCAAACCATCTTACAATATATCTTTACAGTTAATAAAAAAAGAGAATCAGCATACTTTAAATCCTTTTTTAAAGCTGGAGAGACAGTCTTAGTTGCTAATATGGCACAGTTATTTATGAATGTTTGCTTATTTTTGTTGATAAAAGAGAAGCTCTCGATCTCTGTAAACCCTGCTGTCAGTGCAGCTACAGGCTCCAAGAAATATGCATTTGCTCCTAGATCCATCTTGACATATTAAAAGATAATAATGTAAAAAGATGATACATGTATGAAAGGATGTTTACCACCACTGTGAAAGAAAATACATCAAGTGAACAAATCACAAACATGTTGACGGGCTTCTGCCTACAGGCGGTCCTAATTGATTATCATGTCATGTCTGTCACCCACAGAACAGCAGTAATTATTCTTATCAGCCAGTAAAACAGTGGACATGTTAAGTCACAGGGACTACTTGTTGATGACAAATAGTACAAAAACACAGCAAACATTATTGAGAAATCATCGGTGAGTCATACTGTAATACGACTGAATCATACTGTGGATGAATGAACACTTTGGACCATGGGCATTTATTATTATTATTATTATTATTATTATTTTGGTAAGAATAAGTAAAAGTGCTCATTCTAAATGGCTTCACACTGAACTGTCAGGTACTGAAACAATAATCTACATGCACCTATTATAGAAAATATTTATATTTAACTTTGTTTGATTTTATGCTTAAAATAATGTAATTACTATATCTTTCAACATGATTCTTCTTTTTTTTTTGCATTTTAAAACATTTAATGTATCGCAATACGTATTTAATGTATCTCAATAGTCTGATATTTTAAATAATACTTTCGCCTGCCATTGAAAAGAGAAGGTGTACAATGTTAATGTTATGTCCTGTGTCTGTCACCAAAACATCTCATGAACCACTGCATGGATTATAATAAAACAAAGAAAGTAATTATTGGAGGGACATCAACATATCTGGAGTCAGTTCAAGATTCAATTTCCAGATGGCTTTCACAGACAACGACAAAGAATCTCTATAACTTAGTCAATTTGACAAATATTGAGGTAACGTTTGGTGTGGGAGTAGCTGACAGTCATTCCTAAGACATACTTTTGAGTGTGACAGCTTGGGATGTCACATAAAATACACATATGCACATAACTTTATTTTCAAGGTTTGAACAAAATGGATGCAACTCCATCATTTCCTAATTTAAGACTATCTTAGTCCAAAACTCATAATTTAACTATGAACACTTAATTTTGTATATGCATTGCTTTATGCAATTATAATTCCTTAATGCTTGAAAGGGGATACAGTATTGTGCATTCAAATTTTGAAAAGCTTTTTTTTTTAATTTTATATATATTTTTTTACCTCAGACTATGATGGTTTTGTCAGATTGATATAGTTACATATTTTCATATTAATATTTATTATTATTACTGTGGAATGTTTCCCCAATTAATATTTTTTGTTCAATTTACTGTTGATTTAAATACATATTTTTAAACAAAAAACAACTTTTTTTATTCTTTAAAGCAAGATAATTATTCTTGGGTTAGATTAGTTTTATGCAAAGACCGGTAATTAAAAACAACAAAGGCATTTGGCGCTCCCATGTACGGTGATATTTCCCTCTGTGTGAATGATAAAACAACTACTCGCCTCAGTCTCTGATAAATGTCAACTTTTATAAAAGAGATTAATCCAGGAAACCACTAACTCAGCAAACAGTAGATCAATATTAAAAGCTGCACTTCACGAATGCTAAACGATTTTCTTCTTCTGGACTTTTAAACGTGTTACAACTGGCAGCTGCATTAGATTAGTCAAGATATCACAGAAGAAATAAATAAAACTGATTTTAACCACAGCACTGTTTTCAGTTTCATTCCCAATTTTAATGAGCAAAGGTATTCATAGAGAAGTGAAACTGTTGCTAGTCCTCAGCAACAGATAATTAGAGGGCTTTAATGCACTTCGTATTGATTTTCCTCTTTTATCGACTCTCCACAGATTACTGGCCATGACCGTAACCAAAAACGCACAAACACACAGAGACGTTGTTTTTTTTTTTCATTTCACTCTACCTTGTCGTAGTATCTAATCTCGTAGTCAAGGATGATCCCGTTGGGCTGTTCGGGCGGTGGCCATGACAACGAGAAGCTACGGCTTGTTGAGCTTACTTGGTGCATTATGGGAACTACCGAGGGAGCTTTAAAAAAAATACACACACAAACAGTTGTTTTTACAACTTAAAGATGGACAAGGATTATTCAGCATCACATTGAAAATGATCACAAATTGACAAACATATTTAAAAGGAGAAAAATATTTCTTCTTTAAAAACTTGTGGAAACAAGTTGCTGATCCTGCCAAGTCTCCAGGAAGCATTTTCCCCTATAATTTAAAGAACCATAACGTATTAGTTGCAATCTATTTTAAGGTTTTCGCTTTGGGATTATTTGATAGAAAGGTTTTCATCCTATTTGTTCCATTTAAATGAGTTAGAAAGTCAAAGAAATTAAGGCAAAAATACGCTACATTAGTTTAAATTAAAATTACAAGTTTAAAAGAAGAAAAAACATTAAAATATAGCTGGAATTGTTTCAGAGTTTTTAAGGGGAAGATGTTTGAGAGTAAATTTTCCTAAACACACCAAAAACATCTTGCACAGTTAAGTGATCAGGATAGTAAAGAGATGGTCTGGTCATGTTTTAAGTAACGTTCTGTCAGATAGTTATCAATAGTTAGCACCTTATCAGCTGTGATATCAGGAGGAAAGGAAAGGAAAGAGGCCAAAGTTTTAAAATAAGCAAAGCTAATGGATACTTCAATACCCCACCCCCCTTTTTACAGGCTGATAAAACATCCATCCATCTATCCATTATCTTTTCCAGAGTCTTCCTTTTCAGGTCACGATGGTCACTGGTGTCCATATCCAGCAGTCACTGTGTGAGAGGACCCTGGACAGGTCTCCAGTCCATCACAGAGACACATAGAGACAAACAACCATTCACTCTCTCACTCACATATAGGGACAATTCAGAGTTACCAATCAGCCTAACGTGCATGTTTTTGGTCTGTGGGAGGAAACCCGAGTATCAGAGAAACCCCCACGCATGCACAGAGAGAACATGCAAACTCCACCCAAAAAGGGCTGGGATTTGATCCAGTGACCTTCTCGTGGAGAGGCAACAGCTCTACCAGTTGAGCCACCGTGCTGCTCGTTGATGAAACAAATCTCTCAATAACAACGTATTTGGGTAAAATCTGATCTAAAATTAACTTCTATATTTTTGCATGACAAACATTGTATAGTTTGTTGCCTTTTTTCTAAACCTTACAATGTCCATGTTCCTGTGTAAATGTTTGTGCTGTAAGAGTTTTTTTAAAAAGGGGATCACATTTGACCAATGGGATTAGCCTAGCCTAGATAAAGACTTTTGCCTCTTTCTTCATACTCCATGCTCTATGACTGATGTCACGGTCAATAAGGTACTAACTATATGTTGGCAGCACGATGGCTCAGTGGTTAGCACTGTTGCCTCACAGCAAAAAGATCTTGGGTTCAACCCTCAGTTGGACCTGTGGTCTTTCTGTGTGGAGTTTGCATGTTCTTCTCATGTTTGCGTGGGTTTTCTCCAGGTACTCCAGTTTCCTCCCACAGACCAAAAACATGCATGTTAGGCTGCCTTCAGGCCCAGGCCTCCCTTGCAAAAGAGATCTGTGATCTCAGTGGGATTTGCCAGGTTAAATAAAGGTTAAATAAAAATATATCATGATCTGTGGCGGATCGAACCCAGGGTGCAGCCAGACATGGGGAAATCGGGAATAAAATGATGAATAACTATTTATTCAAAGAAACAAAAGGGCTGTTGTGGCAGCAAAACACAAAATCACATGAGCTGGGAGACACGGAGGAAGACGGAGGAAGACGGAGGAAGACGGAGGAAGACGGAGGAAGACGGAGGAAGACGGAGGAAGACGGAGGAAGACGGAGGAAGACGGAGGAAGACGGAGCATGACGGCTCTGGGAAGCACAATACACGAACAACAAAGAAACACAAAGATGCAGAACTTAAAGGGAAACTAACGAGACATAATGATGAACACCTGGGGTGATTGGGATTGGGAGCAGATGAAGCAGGAGCTGGCAACATGAAGGAAGAAACACTGGAAGGCAGGAAACTCAAGTACATAAACACAAGGATCTAAAGAAATGACACAAGACAGACATATTCTCACAAACTATTGATGACTGTGACAGATCATCACTTTAAGATGCTCAGTAAGTTCTGTGATAAATCAAGAAGCATCACAGCTCTTAACTTTGACAGGATGAATGAGCTGTCACCTGAAAACTCCAAGTAATTTGAGAACTTCTACAATTTGCATTTTACACAGTTCTCTGCGCGCACAGTGAGTTTCATATTGCAATAATATAGAGTCAAATTTTCTTTGCATATTTTCAAAATCCTCCCAGTGTAGTCATCTTGATAATAATTCAGTTTTTGTTGAGCCTTAGAAGATCTCGGGGAGAAAAATGGTGTGCAAATGACAGCGGTAACAAATCTGCTCGGAGAGTGGCACGGTGGCAACGAATCATGTTTCGATTAGGAATGAGCCGGGCTGCAGTAGATGAAGTAAACGATGCGCTTTCCATCAAAGAAAAGCAGCGTTTAAACTCAAATTTGGGTAGAAGTGGAAGTATCACTTGTGCCTGTCTCCATAAAGTATTGATGGAGTAATAACTCGGTTACTTTTATGGTCTCTAGGAATTATACAGCAGCAGGCTGAAGGGGAGATAGAAGGCAGGCAAAGTGGTGGTGGTGGGGGGGGGGGGTAGATACAGCTGAAAAAAGGAGGACTGAGGGGAAAAGTGAGAAGAGGATTAAAGCTGTATGTGTAGGAAAGACCAAGGAAGGGGTGGAGGGGGAAAGGAGAGAAGACAAGCCTCCAACATGTTTTTTGAATTAAAAGGCTGTAGCTCAATTTCCTTTATCTTTCCAGCCATCCCTCCCACATATAATCCACGGCCCCCCAGGATATGCTTACACACTGACAAACACACACACCAACAACAATGGTGTTCGCACTTTCAACTCACCTGCTTGATTGGTTGTAATGTTGATTGACAGCTGCTGGGCGGGATAAGGACTATTATTGGACACTCCGTTGACCGCCTGTAGAGTATAAAGAGTAATGGACAGCTGGTCCGCATTATGATCATAAGATTTAATGTGCATGTATTCAAAACAACAATACTGTTTTATTTTTAACTGTGAGTACAAAAGCTACACAATCTATCACTAAAATTCAAATTCTCAGATTTTGTGTCGTATCGCAAACGCAAAAGAACTTGTATTGGGATTTAATTTTTAAAAACCACTGATTTTGTTTAGCAGAAGCTCACTAAATCATTTTGACACGGATGCAAATGGTTTAGTCAGGGCAAATTAAGATCTTAATTTATGATGATTTACTTCAGGCTCCAATTTGTTTATTTTTTTCCTAATTAATTTTATGTCTCACCATGTCCTGGTGCGTTAAATCTGCTACTTAAACTATTAAAATAGTGGGAACATTAATGAATTATGCCTAAATTGGCACCTGATTTGCTTTCAAATGTATTCTTTATACTAATTTAATGAATGCTTTGATTTTCATTGGTGCTTTTTTATTTATTTATTTTTTTTAATGGGGGGACAAGGGAGTGGTGGCATGGAGGTTAGACAAGATGGGCCTCTGATCGAAAGATCGCTGGGTCAACTTCCGTTACCGACAACATCAAAATGTGGGTGGGATAGGTGAAGCACCCACACCTGCCTCTACCCTCATTTGCCCCACTCTGGGTCCTTGAGCAAGGCACTCAACCCCCACCATCTGCTCCTCCGGGCACCCTAGATAGCAGCTCTCTGCTCTACAGACAGAGCTGTGGAGCAGGCGAAAGAAGAAAAAATAAAATAAAATAAAAATGTAATGGGGGAGAAATCAAGAATAAAAACAAAAAAAAATCTACATGATTTATTTTTTATACATATAAATTAGTACCAACTGTTTCACATTCAACAGTTAAACCTGCAGATCACTGTTTTAACCACCATTAAGCCATTGTTATCAAACCTTCCCTCTCAAATTAGAAGTTCATAAATTATTGATTCTTAGGCCACACTATTCACAAACTACGGTACAATGTACATTCAGTTTTGTTTGATCTAGTTTGATTTATGCATTCTTATAAGGTTTCACACTTCAGATGCATATGACCTCAGTTTAAATTATAAAATGCTATAGTAAGCAGCCACATGGCAGAAGACAGTAGGTCTGCCATCATGCTGGCATTGTGAAGTTCAGCGTGACCTTGTGAGATGAGAACTGTAATTCATGATTTTGCATAAAAGCCTGGACGTCAGCAATTCTATCTATTTGCGTCTAAAACACAAACTGACTGCACCAAGGCTGTTTTACAATTAGTAAATGTAACAGAATAAAATAAAATATACACTCTTACTTCTAACATATAAAGCTCCCAACAGCCAAACTCCATCTTATATTAAAGATCACGTTGTTCCATAGTTTGCTAACGGAGCACTTTGGTCGTAGACTTCAGGTTTACTTGTGGTTCCTAGAGTTTCTTAAAGTAGAATGTGAGGCAGAGCTTTCATTTATCAACCTTTCGACTTTTAAGACAAGATATAAAACACTTTTATGTTTGATAAATCCTATAGTTAGGGTTGGCTTGGGTTTGCTAAACTCTTCTATACTTATGCTGCCATTAAAATACTGAAGGACAAAGTGACATCTCCTCACCCTGCTGCTGTCTTTACTTTATTAAATTGCCATGTTTGTATACTATACAGTATATGCTTGCAACTGTAGAAACTCTGAAGTCTATTTTGTTATCTTTAAAAAGGAAAAGAAAAATAGGCATTGAAAAATATGCTCACGTTTATAATCATATATGTATATAATCTGCTAACTTTTGGAGCAGTACAGCAGCAATCCTCCTGCAGTCTCAACACTTCCAGTAGAAACAACAGTAGGGACAAACCTGGATGTCGAAAGTGTATGATGCGTGAGCCCGCAGCTTGCTGATCTCAACCCTAGTTCCCTTTAGTGCCTCCTTTCCCGGAGTAAACACCACACTGTCATCACATGGCTGGCATGCCCGCCGCTCACTGATGTGGCATCGGCGGCAGATGACGTTATAAGACAAGTCGTCACGGTGCCCGGTATCACGAGGTGGGTTCCACTCCAGGAGCACAGATGTCTGGTTCACCACTGAGACCACATTACGAGGAGCTGAGGGAACACCTGGCAAAGGAATGAAAAGAAATACAAAGAGAATGAAGACTGAATTTCCAGTTGAGAGGGACTTTTACTGACACCTGTTGCTGACCGTGCAAATTAGCCATGTTAGGATATTAATAATCTCAAAACAAGTCCCAACTGAACGCCGGCGTTCAATCAAATATTAGTGTAGCAAGGACACAATAAAACTATTTGCCTCTTTTATCAATTTATTCCTGCTAAGAGCTCAAATTTAGATTTTATATTAGTTTAGGGTGTCATTTTGCAAGCTTGAGTTTTATTCTTGGGTTCAGGACAAATTGTTTGAGTAATTATTACGGATTTCTTTGCCATACAGTATGCATTTAAAATAATATTCAAGAAACAATATTACAGATCAGTATAACATCTGAAGAGCATCTTGAAATATATTTTACAAAATGGGTTAAAATAGTAAAATTCAAAAGGGAGCAGCAACTGATACATTTATTTTGGCTTTGGCTATTTAAGGCAATTGATAAGATAAATTATTAAGGACATGGTTATTTTAAAAATGTAATGTCAACAGTTGGTGGTGATAATTTGCTGGGAAAACACGAAAAGTTGAATTCTCAAAACATGGACTCTAAAGATACAAAAAAAACCATACAGGTTTTAATCAAATAAACATGAAATATCTGGCATATTTATTTTATTATAAAACCCGATACTAACGAGTGTTTGACTGCTAAACAAATTTAGTGTAATAAAGACAAACACCCAAGATCTCCCATCGTTAAGAATGTTGTTTATCCAAAACTGATAAGGCAAGTGAACACATAAAAAAAACTCTATAAACGAGAACGAAACTGCACAACATTCAACCTCAGTCATTAAAAACACGAGACTTGTTAATTTTGCTCAGATAAGAGGTCAGATATGAGTCTGGAGCCAACTGGGATGGACCATCATGTACTGAGAATCTTATGGTCTCAGGAACACAGTCTTCGGTTACATACAGCAATATTAGTCACTAAATATTAAATAAAGAGCACACTGATGCTTTTTTCCACAGAAACCAGTGAAAATGCTACTACTGATTTGGTTTAAAGCAATTTATACAGAACAAATCCCGCCCTACATTAAAGTGAATTTGTGCTTCATCCAACACAGACAGGTCTAAAAGCTCACCGCCAGCCATGGAAACCATCGTCTCGTTGCTGTCCCCTAGATTTTCTCTCACTGCTTGTCTCCTTTTTTCACGTGGTGTCAAAGTAAGTCTTCAAAGCACAATGGGATTTTTCACAAGGTTAAACCTTGTGGGTGCACTTCTCCTTGACTGTGCAAACACATCACAACAAGTGTGACGCAGACAAAACAAGAGCAGCTGAGATGAAACGGATGTTCAACCTTGGCATATGCTAAATCTCAGTCATAAGAAAATACTGCCATGGCTCTGTGGAATATGTATGTGTGTAATCCATAAACCCACACACCAGGGCAGCTAAGCTGAAAAATCAAAGCACAAACAGGGGGAGTGAAAATCCAAGCAGTAACCTTTATAATCATTTCTGGTGTGCATTCATAATAACACAGGCGACACACTAATGCCATTTCTTTAAAGAAATATTCCACCATTCTTTTTTTATTTGTTTAAATAAATTAATGCAAATCAAACAGTCGGAGTCAAACACGCTGAGGTGCAAAGCTGCTAAGGAAAAGAGTGTTGCAATTTGACGCTCCCTGCTGCTGCTGCTGCTTCTGCAAAAAAGAGCACATCCCAAGAGTGATACACCCAACCTGCCTTTTTGTTTTTCTTCTTACGCATAATAAATCTGCCCTGTGCCGAAAAATACAGTTCAAATTAACGAGCACACAGATTGTGTACAAACTCGTCTGTACCCTTGCAGCCCTGGAGGTTCGTTAAAGAAATGCGTTTCCGTCAAACAACGATCTACAAACTGCAACTGATCTGATTTTAGATCTGACTTTTCAACATAAACAATCTGAAGGTCCAGCCTCCATTTAAAGTTTAGACTTTTCTTGTTTCAAGGCGCTTATGAATATTTGCATTTGAAAACAAAATAATAAAGTTAATTAATGTATCCTGATGCTCAATAATTCAGGTAGCAAAATCAAAAAAAAAAAAAAAAAGTTAAGTCTGGTTCTCTGGACCTCATTTCCAATCCATGGACCTGGACCAGTTCATTTAGTTTTTGCACTTGAATTGAAAGCACTAAATTCAAAGAGCTGTGTAGGATGAGTGGCTCGACACATGACACGTTCTACCTAGAAATGTTGATTGCTGCTCACTTACTATCATTTTTAAAGTGTGCTACGAGTGTTGAAGAGAGGTTTTTATGTGCTATTTCTGCTGTGACATGAAATTAACCCCACCTACATAACACAGGAAAAAAAAACACTGAATTATTTTCTATGTTTTGCATTCCAACAAAACTGTCTAAATATTTTAGCATCTTTTCAGCGTCTTGACCTGTTGGTTAGAGCGAGTTGTGACCATTTGGTTTTAATGTACAGGCTAAAAGGAACCACCACGATAAAAATAATGAGCAAGACACGCACAGATGGGAATGATGAAAGTCAAAATTGATTCCTCCTTTTAAATCTATTTATAACCTCACAGCAGCAGTGGGTTAAAGTTGTTTTCAAATCATTTCTCAACATCTTTGTTTTAAAATCTGGCATTTCATTTAATATTTAGCTGTTTTTTTTCTTTAACATTTCTTCTTTTATATTTTGAGGAAGAATGCCCTAAATTATTTTAACAAATATAACAAAAAAAAAAAACAGAGAGTACAAATCAACTGAATCGCAGCTATTCTTGGTCTTTTAATACGTAAAGTTGTATTCAGGTCACTGGGATGTGCACAGACACTCATGACTGATTACATACTCTGCACACATCGTGTACACACAGTTTCGTAGTTTGAGTCCAAAATGATTCATGTTTCAACCTACTTTTACCATCTCTCTAAGGAACCGAGAGGCTGCCTCTTTCTAACTCGGTGCTTTGCGGTGCACTGCAATATAGTCTCTTCCACAAACTAAACCCACATTCACATAAATGGAAATATGGCAATAATACTTACTGCTCCCAAAATCCCCTAACATAAATGAGTGTGGTGTAGGTTTTGGAATGAGGTGCATACATTTAGAGAGAGCATGATAAATCAAAGCAGTCGTTGGATTTTCATTTAACTATGAAATTTTGGACTGTCAGCAGAGTCTGCCTCTGATCTGCTGTAATACGTCACCCTGGTGGGAACTTCCACCTGTGCTGGTCATTTTGAGGCTTATAAAAGATGGACAGTGCGTTTATTCTGCGTGTTGACTCACTGGTGCACACGTCCTCTGGTGTGTCCATGTCCCCGCGGTAATATCCGTTCCGACAACCGCAGAGGGTGGCAGCCTCGATGGTGGAGCGACTGTTGAGCGGACACTGCTGACATAATCCTGGCCCTTGGGATGACTTAAAGGTGCCCTGAGGACAAGCTGTGAAGAAAGAGACAGGAAAACCAATTTTTTTTTATTTTATCTGCTGAACAGGATAAACAATCATGTCCGTGTCCTTCTAGTTTGTCTCGATTCTAGGACATTTGATAAACTTGATTTTAGAGAACAAATAAACAACTTGACAGTGAGAATCTGTACTTTACACTCTGTGTTGTTCTAAAAAGATGCACAGAAACATGTTCATACTACTGAAACTCAGGGGTTAATGGCACCTGCACTGGAGGCTAGTTTCATTTTTATCTCTAACTTCTATATCTTAGATCATTTATAAATCCATCTATCAGTCCATGAGCTGTACTCATATTTCTATTAAGTAGGCACGCTTTCCTTACATGGATATGCTGTTTTCCTTCAACATCAAGCTTGTTCATTTGTATATTTTAAAGCAAAATCTGAAAAAGTTGGAGTGTTGGGTAAAATATAAATAAAAACAGAAAACAATGATTTGCAAATCACAGACTCGTATAGTATCTAAAATGCAACCTAGTGAAACTTTATGAGTTAAAAAAATAAGTAATTGTGAGCTTTATGGCCACACCCCATTTAAAAAAGTTGGGACAGTGACAACACCGTAAAGGTAGGTGGTTTGACAGCTAAAGGGGCATTTTGCAACAATATAGGTTAACTGCGGCAACGAGTCGTAATAAGACTTGGTATTTGTAGAACATTTAAAGAGTATAAATCTGAGTAGAAAAGATAGGCAGAGGTCCATTAGTTTGTGAAAAATGGTCTAAAATGGATTTCAACCAAAAACCGACAACTTTGAAAATCTCAAGCTGATAATAATAAAATTTTAAACAATATGGTGACATCGCTGAGCACAAACATGATGTGAAATACTTAAAAATAACTGAATAAGGTCTCGGTTTGTCTTGCATTTGTATGTGTCCACCAGCATACCATGTTTAGTCCAAATGTTTTTCCTTTTTTAATACTCTTGTTCTTAAAGCTTCAGTTGCACAAGAAAATCTCAAACAACCTGGAAATAAAGTTATGTGTTGATACTGTAGTAAATTTGGTTATTCACTTGCCATTGGCATTATTTCATTGGCAGATGTTGGAAATTTTAGGATACTGCGCACCACCAACACCGTATGATGGGATGGGTCAGCAAATGGCATTAATCTGAGATCAGAATGCCTTTAAATGGGGATTGAAGCCTCTACAAGCTGATACATGCGAGATCTGACATGACTGAAACAGTTAGAGGAGAGTTGGTGACTAAAACTTGACTTGAGTGCAAGAAAATACGTCAATTTCCCATTAAAGTCTCAAAGAATTATAACTGTAATGAATGTGTGACTATTGTGAGAGAAAACACAAGTACAGCATACAGCAAATTATACGCCCGTCCACAAACTATTATACCCTCCTGAGACCTGAACTCTTGCATGACATGCATTATTAATTCCTATAATGCCCACATATGTGGATGCCAGGTCCTAGGAGGATAAGGCAATACACCAATGGCCCAGAATAGCAAATACCTTGTTTTAAGTTTGACTTTGATTTGTGACCTTGACCTTGAAGCTGGGGTGATGAAAATGTTTTACTGTAAGACAGTGCATGAGACTTATTCTAGTGACGATACATGTGTGTGTATGAAGTTTTGTTAAATTATCTTGAATGGATCTAAATTTATGTGTGAGACAAGAGAAAGTTTACGGATGTACAGATGGAAGGAGATTTTATCATAACGTGTCTGCCTTTCAACCAGTTTATAAAAACCAATAAGACTGCGAGTATCTGAGACTCGAGCAAGGAAATTTTAAACCCCAGCAATGGTCACATAATAATCTGGAGACTTTCTCTCAAACAATGTATGCCAACTAGATACAGCAAAAAAAGACAGAACACGTGAGCTTCACTTGACGCTGAAGTCAGGGCTCAGATCCTGTTCAACAGATATGATTTTGTTCAAAAGACAGCAATACCATTTCCAAGTTATGTGATACAGTTAATGAAATACACATTTTCCACTATTATGCCTTCTGTGTCTCACGTCGATTAGTCTATTGACCGGGAAGTTTATTCGATTTTAATTTATCCAAGGATTTGAGCTTGGCTTAGAGTATTTGCTCATGATGCAGTTTGCATGCGTGTTATTTTATTGTATGCCCGGCAGTGTACCAGGATGAGACAAACTTTGCAAAAGAAGTGAGAATTGGTGTGGACATTTGGGTGACACTTTAAGTAGAGACAATAATATGTAGAAAATAAATTGTGAGGCACATTATTTTACACATAGGCCTACTGCATGTAAAAGGGCCTTTCTTTTTTTTTTTAGCTTATTAAAACTCAAACATTAACTGAAGGTGGTAGGATTTGCTCAGAGTCTGTCTTTTCAAGGAAAGTGCGCAGAAAGTTCATATATGTGCCAAAGCGACTCTACCGTGAGGTAAAGTTCCCAGTTGCTACTTGAGAACTGCTTAATATGCATGCAGAATCCCACTTTTTTCCAGCTGGACTGGCAAACATGCTGTTACATTTTTAATTTTTGGCATCCATATTAAATAACAACCTCTGCCTGAACATGATGTTGCAAAACTTGATGTTCAGTCATTTTACTGGCTCTCTAAAATCCTCATATTTACTGTACAAAATAAAATATCCGTGAAAATGTGTCTATTTTAACCCGAAAATAATTTGAAGTTTGAGCCGTATTTTGGGCTAGATTGAAGTGTTTACTTAACAAAGAAACTGAAACGGAAATTGTGTATAGCAACTAATAAAAATTGTACTTGAACTGAAATAGTTAAATTAGATTCAAGTAAAAAAAATATTAAGTTTGATCCTGAGGAAACATTGTGAGACAGTCGAACATCTGCACTGCAACATATCTATTGTGTCGAAGTATATTGTGACCCAGAAGGGAAGCCAGTTTTTAATTCACACATGGGATTTCAAAAGTGCTTCTTCTCTCACAAACAGCCGTACAATGAAATATATATATATATATATAAAAAAAAAAAACAAGTTTAAAGAAGGCACAGAAAGGTGTAAAATATAAAAAAGAAACTCTTAAAGGAGAGAGACTATGAATGGTTTTTTATGTTCCGTTTTTCATTTTGAACTATCGTAATAAATTATTTTCCTTCCTTTCCTGTAATAAATACTTATCTCATGATCATTTAGATGCTGTAGGATCAAATTTTGAACATCACGCAGATTTATGGTAGCAGACAGAGGAGCTTTAATGAGGTCAAAATGGTGGCTGACAGATAAACGGTTTTCTGAGTATTACATGTTGAAGAGGCACAGCTGAAAACAAAGGTAAAAAAAAAAAAAGATAAAACCTAATCTCAAAAATTGAGGAAACAGGAGAAAGGAAAAAAGCAGCAATAAAGCAGAAAATTGTTGACAAGAAAGAAACACTATTAGATTACGATTTTATTATTCCAGCTCAATAGCCATATATACAGTATTTCAGCAGTGATATAAAGTTTTGTGTTTCTTCCCCAGACACGCCATGCTGTTATTTCTCACTGATTTGACGCTTCTAACATGGTTTACAAACACCAATGTGCTCCTCACATAGCTTTATGAAACAATACAGATATTGGTGGCAATATATATTTTTCATTGATCTTGTTTTTTCATTATTTAGCTTAATCAAATGAACAAGACAGCATTAATGTTTATAACAAAGCACCAAAAGCTAAAAGATGTTAGTTTTACTTTCACTTTCGTGTAGCTGTATTAGGCACAAGCATAAAGCTTTTATTTTCACAATTAGCAAATCTTGCTTTAAATGTAAGACATCAAAAAGAAGCCTAAATAGCATTGAAACTGTCAGTAGACATCTATGCTACTTTGTACAAGTTAATAATAATAATAAAAAAAAAACGTTAACTTTGTTGTGTATGTTGCATCTTCTTCTTATTTCAGCTTTTCCCTCTTCAGGGGTCGCCACAGCGAGTCATCCTCCCCCATCTCACTCTGTCCTCTGCATCCTCTGTCCTCACTCCAACTACCTCCATGTCCTCTCTAACTGCATCCATTTATCTTTTCTTTGGTCTTCCTCTTTGTCTTTTCCCTGGCAGCTGCATTTCTAACATCCTTCTACCAGTATACCCACTGTCCCTCCTCTAGACATGTCCAAACCATCTCAGTCTGGCCTCTCTAACTTTATCTTCCAGTTGTTCAACCTGTGCTGTACCTCTGATGATCTCATTCCTAATCTTATCCATCCTTGTCACTCCTAAGAAGAACCTCATCATCTTCATTTCTGCCACTTCCAGTTCTTTCTTCTGTCTTTTTGTCCTTGTCTTTGTCCAGACCATACAACATAGCTAGTCTCACCACTGTCTTGTAAACGTTTCATTTGACCTTTGCTGACACCTTTTTGTAGCAAATCACTCCTGACACTTTTCTCCATCCATTCAATCCTGCCTGGACTCAGTTTTGTATCTCTTTACCATAATCCCCATGTTCCTGGACAGTGAACCCCAAGTGCTTGAAGTCCTGCACCTTTGTGACCTCTGCTCCTTGTAGCTTCACTGTTCCACCAGCCTCCTTCTCATTCACACACATGTACTCTGTCTTACTATGGCTGGCATTCATTCCTCTTCTTTCAAGTGCATACCTCCACCGTTCTCTTCCACCTGTTCCCCGTTCTGACCACAGATCACAATGTCATCTGCAAACATCATAGTCCATGGGGATTCCTGCCTGACCTCATCTGTTAGTCGGTCCATCACCAGAGCAAATAAGAAGGGGATCAGAGCTGATCCTTATTGCAATCCCACCTCCACCTTGAAGCTATCTGTCACTCCTACAACACTTCTCATCACTGTCCTGCTGGCCTCATGCATGTCCTGTACCAGTCTAACATACGTTTCTGCAACTCCAGATTTCCTCATACAATACCACACCTCCTCCTTCGGCACTCCGTCATATGCTTTGTCTAAATCCACAAAGACACAATGGGGTTCTTTCTGACCCTCTCTGCACTTCTCCATCAGCATCTTCAAATCAAAGATGGCATCTGTGGTGCTTTTTTCTTGGCATGGCACCATATTGCTGCTCACAAATGGCCACCTCTCATCTAAGTCTAGCTTCCACAATTCTCTCCCAGATCTTCATTGTGTGACTCATCAACTTGATTCCCCTGTAGTTGCTACAACTCTTTACATCACCCTTGTTTTAAAAATGGGCACCAGCACATTTCTTCTCCATTCCTCAGTTTGTATGTTACATGTTGTGTATGTTACATAAACATCTGTATTCAGTAGTAGTAAACTGAGACCAAATTAGCTAGGCCTTCAGTTAAAAGTAATCTTGTAACAATCTTTAACATGCTGATGTAAAATAAATTTTAGAATTGCTGTCTGTTTGCAGCACTTTACGTTCAGTTTCACATTACAGGAGCTCACTGACTATGATGTGTTTTCACCCTTTTCATGCATCAAGCACATCTGACTTATGGGGTCACTAACAACAACCTGAGCATAAATGGCAACCCAACACTAAACAGAAAAGCTAAAAGGGACAATCCATCTGAACACATAACCTGAAAAAAATCTACCCATTTCTGTCCCAAGATTACCCTGAAGACCCTGTGTCTTACACAGTCTGTTGCGTAAGGACAACATGAAACTTCAATCCTTTAGTTTGAAACTCCACAGTGAACCACATAACTTAATGGTTTTGTACAATTGTTTCATGCAATGAAACCGAACCACAACTGTAATACTGAAAATTACCGATGTAAACTTAAATGGGATATTTAATCTTCATTTTTTTAGTAAAACTAAAATTTCATTGTGGATATTTGAATTTACAGGTTGCAATTCAATGCATGACAAGTCTTCACATGGTCAAAAAAACTTTGCTGGGCCAAAGTTTGCAGGGACAATAAGTATATGATATGTGACATTGAAAGTTTTAGTTTTTAGTAAGCGTGGTTCCCTAAAGATTTATCAGTTTGATTGTTAAGAAAAAATGTGACAATCAGTGATGGTTTTTACAAAACACATTCCTGAGCTATGCATCTTTTTGAATTGTTGAAAGTGAGACTAAAATGCTAAAATAATGTAATATTTTATTAGTACATTCAAAACAGTTTTTTTTTATTTTTTAGCCTAATTCACTGCCTTTATATCCGGACGCCTGCCTTAATTTCTTATACAGGAGTGTCGGCACACTTTGTTAGTCTGTCTTTCTAACCGGGAAAAGGAGATAGACATCTGGCTTGTCAAGGTCATTTATACAACCTTGCTCATACACATGGGGTGGGTCACCATAGCAACAGGTCTTGTTCCATCTTTCTATTACAAAGTATTTATCTCTGGATACCTCCCTGTACAGTTATCTATCTGTGTGTCTACAGATGTCAAAGTAGTAAACCTCGAAGCAAAGGATATGTGTGTAAACTGTGGCTGTGTCTCAGCTGGTGTATTTTTTTTTTTTTATCTAAGAAGAAGGGACAAATGTAAGAAAATTACTTATAATTGATAAGCTAGTTATGCCATGTTTAGTAATGCTGGATTATTTCTGCAATATTGTGGGAAAAAGAATGGTAACAAAAACAGACCAGTGGAGTACCCATTGAGAGATGAAATGTAAATAAAAACTGGAAAAAGTCAAAGCCTCTGTGACATTTTGCAAGCTGCGCTGACCTACAAAGACCATGTGGGGAACAATTGTCTCAAGTTGGCAAACTAATCAATGATTAAAAACTTATACGAGTGTGTAAATATGTATGATGAAAGCCTGCAGGTTTAGAAAAAATAAATAAATCTGGAAGCATTGTTCGGGTTCACAGCAGGAGAGGACTGGGTTTCAGTGGCAGCACTTCCAATTGTTACAGACACACACTTACACACACGAGTGCACACAGCACGTTGATCAGGTGCCAAGAATCGCTATATGGCTTGGACAATATGCTGATTTGGTTCAAAATGAACACCATCTTTGTGCCTTGACGTGCTCAAACCTTCACACTAACACAGAAAAAGATGACCATCTGTTACAATAGAGGACCCAGCTTCCTGCCAAGTTATGAACAGCTGACTGGCAAAGAGAGCGCACCAAAACGATGATGCATGCTCGTGCAAAATAGACAGGAATAATTCAGTCACTAAAGCACTGTTTCAGAGACAAGATATGAGGAAAACAAAGCAAGCAGACGTATATAGACATGCCATTTCAGTAAACAAGACAGACTTTTTAGTTTAAAAAGAAAGTGGCTCAAGAGAAATCTTCATATTTGAGAGTTGTGTATTTTATCAATGTGAAACACAATAACATTAATCTTAAAAAGAAACGAATGATAAATTTATAGCTTGATTATGTGTTTATAAGCTAATTCCAATTTGGAATCATGATGATTTCCTGATCAGGATTATACAAGTAGAAAATGGACTGGCTACTTTCAGGAGAAGGCACAGCGTGCTTGTTGGAACCGACTAAATCCACCATATGTTCGTGTTCAGAAATCAAACACTGGGAGTTTGGACAGGAGCAAAAAGTGTTACCTTGGGGACCATCTTTGGTAGACAACAGTTAATTAATACAGAAAAACAAGAAGACAAATAGCCATTGCTCTAGAGATTTGTTGGTTAAAAACAGAGTGATTGTGTCATTCTTTTCTTAATTTGTGACTTTTTGGTTTTGTCATCTTAGTAAGTTTTGTTTTTAGTTATCAAGCTTCTGAAACCATCATGACTTTAACCATAACCAGCAGTAATTTATTCTACATAAATCTGTCTGATGTGCATCATTTTTAAAGCAACTATTACTACAAGACTTTGACCATTTGAATGGAAACATGTCAAGTACATTTAAAACCTGACCAGAATGAAAATGGCTGACGGGGAGCAGAAAACAAAGCAGCACTGTGTTTTTTTTTAAACACAATACACCTTCTTAACAGCAAAACTTATGATTCCAAAAGACTAAGAGTACAAAGGGTTATTACAAGTTGCTTTATACTGTATCAAAGTAGCCCAACAGTAAAGAGTTAATAATTCCCATAAATCATGGCTGATTTACAGCAAATAAACTTTCATAACAAATTATTAGAAATTGTGTTTGTGCAAAACACAAACAAATGAGACAGACAGAACATTGTTCGTCAGTATGTGCTTATTATCTGCTTTATCTTAGAACTTTTAGATTTACTCACACTTTATAGACTTTCTTTCTTTCTGGGACAGTTCAGGACTAATTTGCAGCAGACTAATGTGGATGAAACACACTAAACCAATTAACATAGGATGTAGAAGTCTCACTTATCATTTCACCATATGTACATACATACATACATCACACCACATACACACACACAAAAACACACAGATACACACAGGTTTGTTTTGCTATCTTTATGGGGGCTTTGCATTGACTGCCATTCATTTTTCATTCATTTCTATAGCCTAACCCTGGCCTTTACCCTAAGCCTAACCATTACCAGTACATGCCTAACCCTAAACCTAACACATCCTCAACTCACACCTTAGTCCTAAACCTAACCAATGGGACTTTTTCTTATGAGGTCTGGGATTTGGGCCCCATAAGGAGCAGTTGGTCCTCACAGTGTAGTATAAATTGGAAAAATGGGCCTTACAAAGTGGCATGGACAAGGACAGACACACACAGATGCACATGCACACACATGCACAGACACAGAAAATAAATGAGACTCTCCAGGGAGAATAAGAAATGATGGGTACTATTTTGGAGAGGAAATGGGGAAAGAGGCCAGATAATGTATAGAAGACAGGAAAAGAGGGGCAGATATTTTGAACATTTAGGGAAGAGGAGCTATTTCTGTGCCATATTCATTCAAGTGTGCTTTGACAAATATAAACATATGGAGCACCGTGTGATTGGGCCAAAACACATCCTGATGTAAGTCATGCACACTATATGTGTTGTGATCTGGACTATATATGTCCAGGTCACAACTTTAATAAAAAGTAATTGCATATTTATTATAATTGCATATTAAACAAAAATGTTGTACTTATTTGATTTAAAAAATGTTGTATTTTTTAGATTCTTTTGTTGTTTTCAGCTTTTGTTGTTTTGTCACCCCTTGCTGTTAGGCGATGTTGATTTCTGTCATCACTGTGGCAGATTATTGGAAATATGTTTGCTGAATATTGATTTACTGTCACATTAAGTTTAGCTTTAAAAAAAGTGATGTGCTGTGCAAGAATTTGCTACACCAGCATATTCAGAGACAACTTGAGCTGTGGTGAAATAAAACACATTGCAGCATTTTGGTTTAACTTTTTAGTTTGTTTAGTGCAATACAACGTCCTCAAAATGAAAACTGACCTCGACACACGTTGCTATTGTCCGGTTCGTAGCCTGCCTTGCAGCTGCAGCTGCCGATGGGCACCATCCATTCTCCATCTCCGTTACAGTAGAGCTTTATGGGAACGTCTACCTCCTCTGCATTCGGGATGCAGCTTCCTCGGGCGATAACCAACGAGGTGGACTCAGCTCCTGTCAGAGTCTGCACAAAAATGGAATTTGTAAAAAAAAAAAAAAATATTGCTACAAAATCTAATTAATGTTTTTGTTTAATATAGCTTTGGATCGTACCTCCGGAAAAAAAGCAAAGTTTTGCACGATCATGGGACATTTCTTGTAGAAAACTCTAACAGCCAGAAGGGACATGCAGGCACCCAGATCCTGGAAAGCCAAGTGGAACCCTCTGCCTTTAGAAAGAGGCCCAAAGCTTCTCACTTCTGTGTTCACCTTCATTAATCTGCCCCCAAAATCCACCTGAGAGAAACTCTCATCTGCTGCAATGGTGTCCACCTGGTACAGGTAAAATAAAACCACAAAACAAAAGAAACCAGAAAGTTAAATATCCTAAGCAACTCAAAAGCAGCCAGATAAAATTGACTAATTAAAATGTTGAATTTGACAACAATACAATTATTCAGTCAGCATTTGAAAATGTCGATTGATTGAGTGTATTTAAATGAGAAACATTTTGTTTAAACTCTATTGAAACTGCAAAAAAGTAGTTTAGCATTATCTATTTATACTTATACAGTAGTCCCTCGTTTATCGTGGCGATGGTGGGGGTGTTCCATTCTCAGTCCCCCCACGAAATAAAAGTAGAACAACTAGTTAGTAGTAGTTTATTTTGCTGTGTGTGTACCGGTGTGTGTGTGTGTGTC